>NC_069507.1:234610979-234695979 GCF_027579735.1 Bombina bombina | reverse complement strand
ATATATATATATATATATATATACACACACACACATATATAAATATATATATATATATATATACATATATATATATATATATATATATATATATATATATATATATATACACACACACACACATATACTGTACATATATATATGCTACAGTTAAAGTGCAGAAATCAGTTAATGTGCACATTACCTAGCTAATCTACAGATTAACTAGGGTGATCAGTTAAAGTGCAGAAAAATTGTTTCATTTCTCAAATTACCTAGGTAATCTGCACATTACCTACTAGGCACTAGTTAAAGTGCAGAAATTATCTATCTATCTATCTATCGAATCTATAATAAATAGATAGATTCGATAATTTCCCAGACAGATAATTTCAAGATGTGCGGGCTGAGACCCATGGTAAGGTTAATGTGCACATTACCTAGGTGATTAGAACAGAGCACTCTGGAGCGTATCTGCCCTCGGCCGAAATCGGAACATTCTTCGGCTTCTTTTTCAATAAACAGTTTACATGACAGAAACAAACTTTAACTACACAGAAGCAGTTAATGTGCACATTACCTAGGTAAAGTGCATTCAGTTAATCTGCAGATTAGCTAGATAATGTGCACATTAACTGTTTCTGCACTTTAACTGTAACATATACACACACACAGACACACATACATTCTCTCTCTCTCTCTCTCTCTTTATCTCTCTTTCTCTCTCTTTCTCTCTCTCTCTCTCTCTCTCTCTCTCTCTCTCTCTCTCTCATATTGTGGAACATTCTGTTGAAGATAAGTTGTCCCAGCAGAACTGTTGGCGGTCTTGGGTTTACAGCAGTGGAAATTCTAGTGAGGTACTGAGGAGTTTTAGGAACTCTCTGTAATTGTTGAAACACAAGATTTTCACGAGACTTAAAGGGACATCAGGGGCGGTTCTACACAGGGGCCAGTGCCCCTGTAAAAATGTCTGTGGCCCCCCTGAGCTGGCCACTGAGCTGACTGAAAAATACCGGACAAGATCAAGGCTATTTATCTGCTTCCCTGTCCCTGAAACGCTGTCTAGTCAAAGCGTGGGGTTAACAAAGTGAAGTAAAACTTGTGCCCCCTCCCCTTTCAGAGATGTGCTACAGTTCCCGGGTTGTTGTGGGGGCGGGCGTCTTACAGCTGCAGTCTGCAGACAAGAGTTCCAGAAGTGTCACTGGTTGGTTTTGCAGACGTTCTCTCTAGCCTGTACACTGCCAGAACAGAAGAGATGTAAGTCTGCCCTCTCACCTCCACAACTCTATAATGACTGCTGGAGTGTTTTCCTTATTTTTCTAATGTATGTAAATAATTATTTGACACCATATTCATTGAATGTGCTATCTCAACTATGTAGCACTAGTTAAGTGCATAGACTTCTTTTTTTTTTATTTATTTTTTCTACTTAGTGTGTGTATGTATGTGTGTATGTATATATATATATATATATATATATATATATATATATATATATATATATATATATATATTTATGTGTATATGTGTATGGTTGTGTGTGTGTGTGTGTATATATATATATATATATATATATATATATATATATATGTGTTTGTGTGTAGTCACACACACACATACATACACAAACACATATGCACACATACATACACACACATACACTGTGTTTGTTTGTGCGTGTGTGTATATATATATGTGTGTGTGTGTGTGTGTGTATGTATATATATATATATATATATATATATATATGTGTTTGGATGGGTGTGTGTGTGTGTATATGTGTATATATGTGTATGTATGGTGTGTGTGTGTATGTGTATATATATATGTGTGTATATATATATATATATATATATATATTGACCTATCCTTATGACTTTCTAACGTTGTTGTTATAAACAATAAACTAACTTTGATGTATATAAATCCTGAGAGTGCCCTCCCTTTCCTAGCTCTTATCTACAATCCATTGAGGATTGCACCCAGGTGCTTCATTATTAGTTGAAGCTGGAGTGCTGGAACACGTGCTAATTGGATAATATATATATATATATATATATATATATATATATATATATATATATATTTATTTATATGTTTTTTATCTATATATAATTTGTTTCTGTTTTTTAATGTGCCCCACCTTGGCCCCCCCCAGTAAAATTTGTCTAGAACCGCCACTGAGGGACATTGTTGTATAAATAAAACTTAAATTGATTGGATAGAACACAAAATGCTAAACAGCTTTCAAGTTTACTTATTTTAGCCAGTTTGATTATTTCTCTTGGTATCCTTTGTTAAATAGTATTCCTAGTTGAGCTCAGGAGTGTGCACATGTATTTGGCCATCTGGCACCATTTGCAACACGTGGATTCTCCTAAGATAACATCAGCCTACTTATATTTACTCCTCAACAAAAGATACCAAAGAAAACAAAGCACATTTGGTATTATCTGAATAATGAAACTTTAATTTTAACTTTACTGTCCCTTTAAGGGTGTCATGATAGAGAGAGGTGAAAAGTGGCAAGATATGAAGTTTAAATAGGTAAAGCTGTAATAACTAGTGTAACCTGACCCTACCAGTGTCACTCTTCAGCCTTGAGCCATATCTATGTGACAACCTTTGTCGGCCACCTATATTTTAAGTCCCAGATACACTACTGATTTCTACTGACTGGAAGAGTTTGTAGAGGATGGGAAACTAAATTTGTGCAATACTGACACGCAGAGGTTAAATTTGGTATTGCAGCATACTGTATTTTATATTTAGACTGCATGACATTGAAAGATCACAATAATTATTTTTGATTTTAACAATCTGTAATCAGATTGGTGCAGAGCATTAGTATCTGTATATATAATACATCTATATGAGGCACAATTACCTTTCTGTTAAATGTTGCAATGAGTGTCATGTAGGATCTAGAGACAGAAGTGAATTCTATGTATCCTGCGCAACTGGGATGTGATTGGTTACTCTGTATCAGTGATTCTCAACCAGGGTGCACAACTGGGATACAAAATAGGTGTGTGCATTTAAAGGCAGTTTATGGGCTGCTCTGTTAGTCACATGCCCATATCAGACCCAGGGCCCTTTAGGCTGTCTGTTAGTCACCTGCCTACATCAGACCCAGGGCCCTTTAGGCTGTCTGTTAGTCACCTGCCTACATCAGACCCAGGGCCCTTTATTCTGTCTGTTAGTCACATGCCCACATCAGACCCAGGGCCCTTTAGGCTGTCTGTTAGTCACATGCCCACATCAGACCCAGGGCCCTTTAGGCTGTCTGCTAGTCACATACCCACATCAGACCCAGGGCCCTTTATTCTGTCTGTTAGTCACATACCCACATCAGACCCAAGGCCCCTTATTCTGTCTGTTAGTCACATACCCACATCAGACCCAGGGCCCTTTAGGCCGTCTGTTAGTCACATACCCACATCAGACCCAGGGCCCTTTAGGCTGTCTGCTAGTCACATACCCACATCAGACCCAGGGCCCTTTATTCTGTCTGTTAGTCACATACCCACATCAGACCCAGGGCCCTTTAGTCTGTCTGTTAGTCACATACCCACATCAGACCCAGGGCCCTTTAGGCCGTCTGTTAGTCACATACCCACATCAGACCCAGGGCCCTTTATTCTGTCTGTTAGTCACATACCCACATCAGACCCAAGGCCCTTTATTCTGTCTGTTAGTCACATACCCACATCAGACCCAGGGCCCTTTAGGCCGTCTGTTAGTCACATACCCACATCAGACCCAGGGCCCTTTAGGCTGTCTGCTAGTCACATACCCACATCAGACCCAGGGCCCTTTATTCTGTCTGTTAGTCACATACCCACATCAGACCCAGGGCCCTTTAGGCCGTCTGTTAGTCACATACCCACATCAGACCCAGGGCCCTTTAGGCTGTCTGCTAGTCACATACCCACATCAGACCCAGGGCCCTTTATTCTGTCTGTTAGTCACATACCCACATCAGACCCAGGGCCCTTTATTCTGTCTGTTAGTCACATACCCACATCAGACCCAGGGCCCTTTATTCTGTCTGTTAGTCACATACCCACATCAGACCCAAGGCCCTTTATTCTGTCTGTTAGTCACATACCCACATCAGACCCAAGGCCCTTTATTCTGTCTGTTAGTCACATGCCCACATCAGACCCAGGGCTCTTAGGCCTTCTGTTAGTCACATATCCACATCAGACCCAGGGCCCTTTATTCTGTCTGTTAGTCACATGCCCACATCAGACCCAGGGCCCTTTATTCTGTCTGTTAGTTACATACCCATATCAGACCCAGGACCCTTTATTCTGTCTGTTAGTCACATGCCCACATCAGACCCAGGGCCCTTTATTCTGTCTGTTAGTTACATGCCCACATCAGACCCAGGGCCCTTTATTCTGTCTGTTAGTTACATACCCATATCAGACCCAGGGCCCTTTATTCTGTCTGTTAGTCACATGCCCACATCAGACCCAGGGCCCTTTATTCTGTCTGTTAGACACATGCCCACATCAGACCCAGGGCCCTTTATTCTGTCTGTTAGTTACATGCCCACATCAGACCCAGGGCCCTTTATTCTGTCTGTTAGTAACATACCCATATCAGACCCAGGGCCCTTTATTCTGTCTGTTAGTCACATGCCCACATCAGACCCAGGGCCCTTTATTCTGTCTGTTAGTCACATGCCCACATCAGACCCAGGGCCCTTTATTCTGTCTGTTAGTCACATACCCACATCAGACCCAGGGCCCTTTATTCTGTCTGTTAGTCACATGCCCACATCAGACCCAGGGCCTTTTATTCTGTCTGTTAGTCACATGCCTACATCAGACCCAGGGCCCTTTATTCTGTCTGTTAGTCACATACCCACATCAGACCCAGGGCACTTTATTCTGTCTGTTAGTCACATACCCACATCAGACCCAGGGCTCTTAGGCCGTCTGTTAGTCACATACCCACATCAGACCCAGGGCCCTTTATTCTGTCTGTTAGTCACATGCCCACATCAGACCCAGGGCACTTTATTCTGTCTGTTAGTCACATACCCACATCAGACCCAGGGCCCTTTATTCTGTCTGTTAGTCACATACCCACATCAGACCCAGGGCCCTTTAGGCCGTCTGTTAGTCACATGCCCACATCAGACCCAGGGCCCTTTATTCTGTCTGTTAGTCACCTGCCTACATCAGACCCAGGGCCCTTTAGGCTGTCTGTTAGTCACATACCCACATCAGACCCAGGGCCCTTTATTCTGTCTGTTAGTCACATGCCCACATCACACCCAGGGCCCTTTAGGCCGTCTGTTAGTCACATGACCACATCAGACCCAGGGCCCTTTATTCTGTCTGTTAGTCACATACCCACATCAGACCCAGGGCCCTTTATTCTGTCTGTTAGTCACATACCCACATCAGACCCAGGGCCCTTTATTCTGTCTGTTAGTCACATGCCTACATCAGACCCAGGGCCCTTTAGGTTGTCTGTTAGTCACATGCCCACATCAGACCCAGGGCCCTTTAGGCCGTCTGTTAGTCACTTGCCCACATCAGACCCAGGGCCCTTTAGGCCGTCTGTTAGTCACATGCCCACATCAGACCCAGGGCCCTTTATTCTGTCTGTTAGTCACTTGCCCACATCAGACCCAGGGCCCTTTAGGCTGCCTGTTAGTCACATGCCCACATCAGACCCAGGGCCCTTTAAGCCGTCTGTTAGTCACATGCCCACATCAGACCCAGGGCCCTTTATTCCGTCTGCTAGTCACATGCCCACATCAGACCCAGGGCCCTTTATGCTGTCTGTTAGTCACATGCCCACATCAGACCCAGGGCTCTTTAGGCCTTCTGTTAGTCACATGCCCACATCAGACCCAGGGCCCTTTAGGCCGTCTGTTAGTCACATACCCACATCAGACCCAGGGCCCTTTATTCTGTCTGTTAGTCACATACCCACATCAGACCCAGGGCACTTTAGGCCGTCTGTTAGTCACATACCCACATCAGACCCTTTAGGCCGTCTGTTAGTCACATACCCACATCAGACCCAGGGCACTTTAGGCCGTCTGTTAGTCACATACCCACATCAGACCCAGGGCCCTTTAGGTCGTCTGTTAGTCACATACCCACATCAGACCCAGGGCCCTTTAGGTCGTCTGTTAGTCACATACCCACATCAGACCCAGGGCCCTTTAGGTTGTCTGTTAGTCACATACCCACATCAGACCCAGGGCCCTTTAGGCCGTCTGTTAGTCACATCCCCACATCAGACCCAGGGCACTTTATTCTGTCTGTTAGTCACATGCCCACATCAGACCCAGGGCCCTTTATTCTGTCTGTTAGTCACATCCCCACATCAGACCCAGGGCCCTTTATTCTGTCTGTTAGTCACATGCCCACATCAGACCCAGGGCCCTTTAGGCTGTCTGTTAGTCACATACCCACATCAGACCCAGGGCCCTTTATTCTGTCTGTTAGTCACATGCCCACATCAGACCCAGGGCCCTTTAGGCTGTCTGTTAGTCACATATCCACATCAGACCCAGGGCCCTTTAGGCCGTCTGTTAGTCACATGCCCACATCAGACCCAGGGCCCTTTAGGCTGTCTGTTAGTCACATGCCCACATCAGACCCAGGGCCCTTTAGGCCGTCTGTTAGTCACATGCCCACATCAGACCCAGGGCCCTTTAGGCCGTCTGTTAGTCACATGCCCACATTAGACCCAGGGCCCTTTAGGCAGTCTGTTAGTCACATATCCACATCAGACCCAGGGCCCTTTAGGTCGTCTGTTAGTCATGCGCCCAAATCAGACCCAGGGCCCTTTATTCTGTCTGTTAGTCACATACCCACATCAGACCCAGGGCCCTTTAGGTTGTCTGTTAGTCACGTGCCCACATCAGACCCAGGGCCCTTTAGGCTGTCTGTTAGTCACATACCCACATCAGACCCAGGGCCCTTTATTCCGTCTGTTAGTTACATACCCATATCAGACCCAGGGTCCTTTATTCTGTCTGTTAGTCACATGCCCACATCAGACCCAGGGCCCTTTATTCTGTCTGTTAGTCACATACCCACATCAGACCCAGGGCCCTTTAGGTTGTCTGTTAGTCACATACCCACATCAGACCCAGGGCCCTTTAGGTTGTCTGTTAGTCACATACCCACATCAGACCCAGGGCCCTTTATTCTGTCTGTTAGTCACATACCCACATCAGACCCAGGGCCCTTTAGGTTGTCTGTTAGTCACATCCCCACATCAGACCCAGGGCCCTTTAGGCCGTCTGTTAGTCACATACCCACATCAGACCCAGGGTCCTTTAGGCTGTCTGTTAGTCACATACCCACATCAGACCCAGGGCCCTTTATTCTGTCTGTTAGTCACATGCCCACATCAGACCCAGGGCCCTTTAGGCTGTCTGCTAGTCACATACCCACATCAGACCCAGGGCCCTTTATTCTGTCTGTTAGTCACATACCCACATCAGACCCAAGGCCCCTTATTCTGTCTGTTAGTCACATACCCACATCAGACCCAGGGCCCTTTAGGCCGTCTGTTAGTCACATACCCACATCAGACCCAGGGCCCTTTAGGCTGTCTGCTAGTCACATACCCACATCAGACCCAGGGCCCTTTATTCTGTCTGTTAGTCACATACCCACATCAGACCCAGGGCCCTTTAGGCCGTCTGTTAGTCACATACCCACATCAGACCCAGGGCCCTTTAGGCCGTCTGTTAGTCACATACCCACATCAGACCCAGGGCCCTTTATTCTGTCTGTTAGTCACATACCCACATCAGACCCAAGGCCCTTTATTCTGTCTGTTAGTCACATACCCACATCAGACCCAGGGCCCTTTAGGCCGTCTGTTAGTCACATACCCACATCAGACCCAGGGCCCTTTAGGCTGTCTGCTAGTCACATACCCACATCAGACCCAGGGCCCTTTATTCTGTCTGTTAGTCACATACCCACATCAGACCCAGGGCCCTTTAGGCCATCTGTTAGTCACATACCCACATCAGACCCAGGGCCCTTTAGGCTGTCTGCTAGTCACATACCCACATCAGACCCAGGGCCCTTTATTCTGTCTGTTAGTCACATACCCACATCAGACCCAGGGCCCTTTATTCTGTCTGTTAGTCACATACCCACATCAGACCCAGGGCCCTTTATTCTGTCTGTTAGTCACATACCCACATTAGACCCAGGGCCCTTTATTCTGTCTGTTAGTCACATGCCCACATTAGACCCAGGGCCCTTTATTCTGTCTGTTAGTCACATACCCACATCAGACCCAAGGCCCTTTATTCTGTCTGTTAGTCACATACCCACATCAGACCCAAGGCCCTTTATTCTGTCTGTTAGTCACATGCCCACATCAGACCCAGGGCTCTTAGGCCTTCTGTTAGTCACATATCCACATCAGACCCAGGGCCCTTTATTCTGTCTGTTAGTCACATGCCCACATCAGACCCAGGGCCCTTTGTTCTGTCTGTTAGTTACATACCCATATCAGACCCAGGGCCCTTTATTCTGTCTGTTAGTCACATGCCCACATCAGACCCAGGGCCCTTTATTCTGTCTGTTAGTTACATGCCCACATCAGACCCAGGGCCCTTTATTCTGTCTGTTAGTTACATACCCATATCAGACCCAGGGCCCTTTATTCTGTCTGTTTGTCACATGCCCACATCAGACCCAGGGCCCTTTATTCTGTCTGTTAGTCACATGCCCACATCAGACCCAGGGCCCTTTATTCTGTCTGTTAGTTACATGCCCACATCAGACCCAGGGCCCTTTATTCTGTCTGTTAGTTACATACCCATATCAGACCCAGGGCCCTTTATTCTGTCTGTTAGTCACATGCCCACATCAGACCCAGGGCCCTTTATTCTGTCTGTTAGTCACATGCCCACATCAGACCCAGGGCCCTTTATTCTGTCTGTTAGTCACATGCCCACATCAGACCCAGGGCCCTTTATTCTGTCTGTTAGTTACATGCCCACATCAGACCCAGGGCCCTTTATTCTGTCTGTTAGTTACATACCCATATCAGACCCAGGGCCCTTTATTCTGTCTGTTTGTCACATGCCCACATCAGACCCAGGGCCCTTTATTCTGTCTGTTAGTCACATGCCCACATCAGACCCAGGGCCCTTTATTCTGTCTGTTAGTAACATGCCCACATCAGACCCAGGGCCCTTTATTCTGTCTGTTAGTTACATACCCATATCAGACCCAGGGCCCTTTATTCTGTCTGTTAGTCACATGCCCACATCAGACCCAGGGCCCTTTATTCTGTCTGTTAGTCACATGCCCACATCAGACCCAGGGCCCTTTATTCTGTCTGTTAGTCACATGCCCACATCAGACCCAGGGCCCTTTATTCTGTCTGTTAGTCACATGCCCACATCAGACCCAGGGCCTTTTATTCTGTCTGTTAGTCACATGCCCACATCAGACCCAGGGCCCTTTATTCTGTCTGTTAGTCACATACCCACATCAGACCCAGGGCACTTTATTCTGTCTGTTAGTCACATACCCACATCAGACCCAGGGCTCTTAGGCCGTCTGTTAGTCACATACCCACATCAGACCCAGGGCCCTTTATTCTGTCTGTTAGTCACATGCCCACATCAGACCCAGGGCACTTTATTCTGTCTGTTAGTCACATTCCCACATCAGACCCAGGGCCCTTTATTCTGTCTGTTAGTCACATACCCACATCAGACCCAGGGCCCTTTAGGCCGTCTGTTAGTCACATACCCACATCAGACCCAGGGCCCTTTATTCTGTCTGTTAGTCACCTGCCCACATCAGACCCAGGGCCCTTTAGGCTGTCTGTTAGTCACATACCCACATCAGACCCAGGGCCCTTTATTCTGTCTGTTAGTCACATGCCCACATCACACCCAGGGCCCTTTAGGCCGTCTGTTAGTCACATGACCACATCAGACCCAGGGCCCTTTATTCAGTCTGTTAGTCACCTGCCTACATCAGACCCAGGGCCCTTTATTCTGTCTGTTAGTCACATACCCACATCAGACCCAGGGCCCTTTATTCTGTCTGTTAGTCACATGCCTACATCAGACCCAGGGCCCTTTAGGCCGTCTGTTAGTCACATGCCCACATCAGACCCAGGGCCCTTTAGGCCGTCTGTTAGTCACTTGCCCACATCAGACCCAGGGCCCTTTAGGCCGTCTGTTAGTCACATGCCCACATCAGACCCAGGGCCCTTTATTCTGTCTGTTAGTCACTTGCCCACTTCAGACCCAGGGCCCTTTAGGCTGTCTGTTAGTCACATGCCCACATCAGACCCAGGGCCCTTTAAGCCGTCTGTTAGTCACATATCCACATCAGACTCAGGGCCCTTTAGGCCGTCTGTTAGTCACATGCCCACATCCGACCCAGGGCCCTTTAGGCCGTCTGTTAGTCACATGCCTACATCAGACTCAGGGCCCTTTAGGCCATCTGTTAGTCACATGCCCACATCAGACCCAGGGCCCTTTAGGCCGTCTGTTAGTCACATGCCCACATCAGACCCAGGGCCCTTTAGGCCGTCTGTTAGTCACATATCCACATCAGACCCAGGGCCCTTTAGGCCGTCTGTTAGTCACATATCCACATCAGACCCAGGGCCCTTTATGCCGTCTGTTAGTCACATGCCCACATCAGACCCAGGGCCCTTTAGGCCGTCTGTTAGTCACATGCCCACATCAGACCCAGGGCCCTTTAGGCTGTCTGTTAGTCACATGCCCACATCAGACCCAGGGCCCTTTAGGCTGTCTGTTAGTCACATGCCCACATCAGACCCAGGGCACTTTAGGCCGTCTGTTAGTCACATGCCCACATCAGACCCAGGGCCCATTAGGCTGTCTGTTAGTCACATACCCACATCAGACCCAGGGCCCTTTAGGCCGTCTGTTAGTCACATGCCCACATCAGACCCAGGGCCCTTTAGGCCGTCTGTTAGTCACATACCCACATCAGACCCAGGGCCCTTTATACCATTTGTTAGTCACATGCCCAGATCAGACCCAGGGCCCTTTAGGCTGTCTGTTAGTCACATGCCCACATCTGACCCAGGGCCTTTTAGGCTGTCTGTTAGTCACATGCCCACACCAGACCCAGGGCCCTTTAGGCTGTCTGTTAGTCACATGCCCAGATCAGACCCAGGGCCCTTTAGGCTGTCTGTTAGACACATGCCCACATCAGACCCAGGGCACTTTATTCTGTCTGTTAGTCACATGCCCACATCAGACCCAGGGCCCTTTGGGCCGTCTGTTAGTCACATGCTCACATCAGACCCAGGGCCCTTTAGGCTGTCTGTTAGTCACATGCCCAGATCAGACCCAGGGCCCTTTAGGTCATCTGTTAGTCACATGCCCACATCAGACACAGGGCCCTTTAGGTCGTCTGTTAGTCACATGCACACACCAGACCCAGGAGCCTTTAGGTAGTCTGTTAGTCACATGCCCACATCAGACCCAGGGCCCTTTATACCATCTGTTAGTCACATGCCCAGATCAGACCCAGGGCCCTTTAGGCTGTCTGTTAGTCACATGCCCACATCAGACCCAGGGCCTTTTAGGCTGTCTGTTAGTCACATGCCCACACCAGACCCAGGGCCCTTTAGGCTGTCTGTTAGTCACATGCCCAGATCAGACCCAGGGCCCTTTAGGCTGTCTGTTAGTCACATGCCCACATCAGACCCAGGGCACTTTATTCTGTCTGTTAGTCACATGCCCACATCAGACCCAGGGCCCTTTAGGCCGTCTGTTAGTCACATGCCCACATCAGACCCAGGGCCCTTTAGGCTGTCTGTTAGTCACATGCCCAGATCAGACCCAGGGCCCTTTTGGTCGTCTGTTAGTCACATGCCCACATCAGACCCAGGGACCTTTATGCTGTCTGTTAGTCACATGCCCACATCAGACCCAGGGCCCTTTATACCGTTTGTTAGTCACATACCCACATCAGGCCCAGGGCCCTTTATACCGTCTGTTAGTCACATACCCACATCAGACCCAGGACCCTTTAGGCCGCCTGTTAGTCACATACCCACATCAGACCCAGGGCACTTTAGGCCGTCTGTTAGTCACATACCCACATCAGACCCAGGGCACTTTAGGCCGTCTGTTAGTCACATGCCCACATCAGACCCAAGGCCCTTTAGGCCGTCTGTTAGTCACATACCCACATCAGACCCAGGGCACTTTAGGCCGTCTGTTAGTCACATACCCACATCAGACCCAGGGCACTTTAGGCCGTCTGTTAGTCACATACCCACATCAGACCCAGGGCACTTTAGGCCGTCTGTTAGTCACATGCCCACATCAGACCCAGGGCCTTTTAGGCCGTCTGTTAGTCATATACCTTCATCAGACCCAGGGGCCTTTAGGTCGTCTGTTAGTCAGATACCCACATCAGACACAGGGACCTTTATGCTGTCTGTTAGTCACATGCCCACATCAGACCCAGGCCCCTTTAGGCCGTCTGTTAGTCACATGCCCACATCAGACACAGGGACCTTTATGCTGTCTGTTAGTCACATCCCCACATCAGACTCAGGGCCCTTTATATCATCTGTTAGTCACATACCCACATCAGACACAGGGCCCTTTAGGCCGTCTGTTAGTCACATCCCCACATCAGACACAGGGCCCTTTATGCTGTCTGTTAGTCACATACCCACATCAGACCCAGGGCCCTTTAGGCCGTCTGTTAGTCACATACCCACATCAGACCCAGGGCCCTTTAGGCCGTCTGTTAGTCACATACCCACATCAGACCCAGGGCCCTTTAGGCCGTCTGTTAGTCACATACCCACATCAGACCCAGGGCCCTTTATACCGTCTGTTAGTCACATACCCACATCAGACCCAGGGTCCTTTATACCGTCTGTTAGTCACATACCCACATCAGACCCAGGGCCCTTTAGGCCGTCTGTTAGTCACATGCCCACATCAGACCCAGGGCCCTTTAGGCTGTCTGTTAGTCACATGCCCACATCAGACCCAGGGCACTTTAGGCTGTCTGTTAGTCACATACCCACATCAGACCCAGGGCCCTTTAGGCCGTCTGTTAGTCACATACCCACATCAGACCAGGGCCCTTTAGGCCGTCTGTTAGTCACATGCCCACATCAGACCCAGGGCCTTTATATCATCTGTTAGTCACATACCCACATCAGACACAGGGCCCTTTAGGCCGTCTGTTAGTCACATCCCCACATCAGACACAGAGCCCTTTATGCTGTCTGTTAGTCACATACCCACATCAGACCCAGGGCCCTTTAGGCCGTCTGTTAGTCACATGCCCACATCAGACCCAGGGCCCTTTAGGCCGTCTGTTAGTCACATACCCACATCAGACCCAGGGCCCTTTAGGCCGTCTATTAGTCACATGCCCACATCAGACCCAGGGCCCTTTAGGCTGTCTGTTAGTCACATGCCCACATCAGACCCAGGGCACTTTAGGCTGTCTGTTAGTCACATACCCACATCAGACCCAGGGCCCTTTATGCTGTCTGTTAGTCACATGCCCACATCAGACCCAGGGCCCTTTAGGCTGTCTGTTAGTCACATGCCCACATCAGACCCAGAGCCCTTTATGCTGTTTGTTAGTCACATACCCACATCAGACCCAGGGTCCTTTAGGCGGTCTGTTAGTCACATACCTTCATCAGGCCCAGGGGCCTTTAGGTCGTCTGTTAGTCAGATACCCACATCAGACACAGGGACCTTTATGCTGTCTGTTAGTCACATACCCACATCAGACCCTGGGCCCTTTATATCATCTGTTAGTCACATACCCACATCAGACACAGGGCCCTTTAGGCTGTCTGTAAGTTACATGCCCACATCAGACCCAGGGCCCTTTAGGCTGTCAGTCACATACCCACATTAGACCCCTGCCTCTGTATTTCCTATATCAGTTACATAACACAATGGACAATCTGACAAGCCCTGCAGCTCCTTTGTCAGCCACGTGCCTGTCAGATCCCCGGCCATACAGCCTCTTACCTGAATGGTACTAGAGGTCTCTGAAGCACAGTGTGGGGTTGTGTATATTTGTAGGGGGAGTAAGAAGAGCAGATCTGTATCACCTGACTGCTGCATTACCTGACAGCCAGGCATAAAAGTAACTGCCTGCTTTGTGCAACAGGAGGATTGCCTCCGCTTGTCAGTTACTACACACATTATAAGAGAGTATGTGGAGTGTCAGTATACCCTGCCACTGGGTCTTCGCTCAGTTCTGGCCATTCCATGGGGGGACGGTTACAATCATATAACTTATACATTATAGCAGCTACATGATTGTCAAAACAACAAGGGGGTGTCCCAGAGCTCCTGGCTTAGAGCAGATAAGTTACTGTGTTTGTATCTTCCAGTCGCTGCCATCAGACTACAGAAATACTTGACACAACAAGTAAATATCCATCCAGACTATTTCCCTTATCTCACTTGTCTAGCTTAATTTCTCTCAATTGTTACACTTGGCATTAAATATAAAGATGAATTACATTCCAATAGAACAGCTAATATCTCAAGCCAAACCTCAGTAAACTTTATGTAAACCTACAGCTCTCATAAAGGTTTCAAGGGCCATTAACGATCCAGCCCTCTGCTACTGTATTTAAATACACAATGTGGGTCATTGTTCTCACTGTCATGTTTGCTAGTTTCAATAGTGTTTATTATAATTGTATTTTATTAAATATTTTTTTTGTTTGCCATTTATTTCAGTGTGTACAAAGACATAAGCAGTAAGCACTTGTATTGCGTGCATCTTGCTAACGCTTAAAGGGACATTTCAGTCAAAATTTAAATGCACATAGATAAATTACATATTTTAATAATATTTTAATAGTAACATATTTGCAATATACAGGTATTAGCAAAAATGCTTCTAGTAAAAGTTATCACTGTTTATGTGTTAGCATTTTTCTGTGCATGTGTATGTAAAGCGCAGTGGGGTTTGTATCATGTCAGCAATTGACAAATTTAGTGATTACCAGATGGTACAAGCCCCTTAGTGCTGTGTTTAAAATGCTGGTGCACGGTGCATACTTAAAGGGACAGTCTACACCAGAATTTTTATTGTTTAAAAAGATTGATAATCCCTTTATTACCCATTCCCTAGTTTTACATAACCAAACAGTTATATAAATACACTTTTTACCTCTGTGATTACCTTGTATCTAAGCCTCTGCAAACTGCCCCCTTATTTCAGTTCTTTTGACAGATATACAATTTAGCCAATCAGAGCTGGCTCCCCGGAACTCCACGTGCATGAGCACAGTGTTATCTATATCCTAGTTTCTCAACAGCCGGGCCGTGGCCCAGTACCGGGCCGTGATAGCCCTGCTGGTGGGCCCTGACCTGTCATGCCACCACTGCACACTCTTACCCTACTGCACATCAGGGGCAGACTGACCAATCAAGGCCCCAGGAAAACTGAAAAAACACTGACCCAAATGTATTCAAATTTATGCAAATGAACATGGTAGCCTCTGCTGTGTCCTAATCCCAACAGGCCCATCAACCTCCAGAGCCAGGACCCCCAACATTAAGGGCCAAAGAAAGGGCCCCCAACCTCCAGGGCCAGACCTCACACTCCATGGCCCTCACAGCGACAGACCCTCGGCAGGACCCCCCACACTCCAGGGCCCCCACTAAACTGCTTAGTTACTGATAGGGCAAATCCCTGCTGCTTACTAATATTAATATATATATATATATATATATATATATATATATTCACACCAGCAAAGAAGGCACTCTCCGTTGTTCACAAATTCATTTATTTGTTAAGGTAAACGTTTTCGGGGTCTCCCCCGTCCTCAGACCACTGAGGTTTGAAGACAGGGGAGACGCCGAAAATGTTTACCTTAACAAATAAATGAATTTGTGAACAACAGAGAGTGCCTTCTTTGCTGTTGTGAATATTATTCTGATTAAAAGTGCACCCCGGAGGCTCTCTTGGATATTGAGTGCTGGTTCCCTATCTTGCATTAGTGTATATATATATATGTAGAAAAAAGGCACTCACTGGTTCAGGATAAAACATAACATTTAATAGATCAAGTTAAAGATGCATGACGTTTCGGAGGCATTCCACCTCCTTTTTCAAATGCATGATACAGACATTTTGGATGTACAAAAAGCAGTATAACACATACAATACCCCTTCACCTTAAATAACCCAGTGGCTTCTGATGATGCAGATCCGGAAGTCATGTGACCGGAAATTACGTCATCGACGTGAACCACGTGGTGACGCCGGTTACCATGGAGACGACTGTTTGTTGTCTTACGGTAAGCATGGACAATGAGGAAGTACCAATCTAATGGAACACAAATACTTGAATCGTTCATTGTAAAAAAGATCCTCTTGTCCAAATTATAAAATACTGCAGTCAGCCATAAATCAGAATGCCAGTGTCCTAAAAACAGTAAAAGCAATTGATTATAAATGATTGATTGCAATATAATTTTTTTAAAAAAAAAATGATGATATTGATGATATTATAGTGCTACATATATGTATATACCAATAGTTAAAACAAGCTCTGTGTTTAATTAAAAAGAAGTTATATATCCACCATATTCATGTTTTTTTTTTTTTTATATTGCAATCGATCATTTATAATCAATTGCTTTTACTGTTTTTAGGACACTGGCATTCTGATTTATGGCTGACTGCAGTATTTTATAATATGGACAAGAGGATCTTTTTTACAATGAACGATTCAAGTATTTGTGTTCCATTAGATTGGTACTTCCTCATTGTCCATGCTTACCGTAAGACAACAAACAGTCGTCTCCATGGTAACCGGCGTCACCACGTGGTTCACGTCGATGACGTAATTTCCGGTCAAATGACTTCCGGATCTGCATCATGCGGGCGGCGATTGCGGCTTGGCACCATCAGAAGCCACTGGGTTATTTAAGGTGAAGGGGTATTGTATGTGTTATACTGCTTTTTGTACATCCAAAATGTCTGTATCATGCATTTGAAAAAGGAGGTGGAATGCCTCCGAAACGTCATGCATCTTTAACTTGATCTATTAAATGTTATGTTTTATTCTGAACCAGTGAGTGCTTTTTTTCTACGTATATATTTGATGATTTTTTGAAGTGCACCCTGGAAGCTGCTATACTTGTATATGGAGTGCCTTTCCCATTGACTCTAATTTATATATCTATATCTATATCTACTGGGCCCTGGACATGCCCAGCTAAAATTTACCGGGCCTTGAGGTCACTTTGGTTGAGAACCACTGATCTATATGACACACATAAACTAACACCCTCTAGTGGTAAAAAAAACTGTCAAAATGCCCTGAGAGAAGAGGCGGCCTTCAAGGGCTTAGAAATTAGCATATGAACCTCCTAGGTTTAGCTTTCAACTAAGAATACCAAGAGAACAAAGCAAAATTGGTGATAAAAATAAATTGCAAAGGGGGCGTGTCCGAACTGCGATTTTACATGGTCGCATTTTCTCTGAGCTCTCACTGATCACTTGTAACCCGCCGGAGACAGGAGAGATTCTACAGCACAAAAGTATATATAACTGTCTATGAGGATAGACTGCATACCTGCATCTGATATTTTGAAAAATTTGAGCTGTATTCGTGAAGTTTGAGGCAGACATCGGACGTAGAAGGCCTAGAGCGGCGGCTCACATATAGGCAACGCCACCCCCCCTCAAACATTTGAGGGTATTTGTCCTAACTGGGCGCCCACCACTATAACACGATATTTGCACTCATTCACCGACCTCTATCACCTTTACAAAGCCTGAACCACAGACGATATTACTTAATCTCCCACTACAGTAATACTGCAACATGGAGGCTGAGCAGGAGATGGGAATACATACCTGCTACGATAGCAACATGGAAAAAATGGAACGATGTTTTCAGAACTTAATAGCCAGAGCACCCTGGGACTTTCTTATACAAATTTACCAAAAGCGGCAGGGGGAGCATCAGTCAGCTGAAGCCAATGAAGAAAACACAATGCCGGACCTATCGGAGGTTGCTGATCTCACGGAGGAGCTGCCGAGTTCGCACCTGACAATTACCTTGCAGCTGTCTAGCTGCATGGTGGGAGCCAAGAAGAAGAGTGGCTTCGGCAGTGGGGAAGCTACAGACATAAAGCCCAAGCAGCAGTCTGAGTCTGATCTGAGCTCCAACATCGTTCTGGCAAAGTCGGCCCCAACCTTTACGGCACAGGACTCAGGGACATCAGGAGGCAACATATTCAACTCTGCTCCTAGACTGGGGCCTGGGGAGGTCACACATGCGGCTCCAAATAATACAAAGAGCCATAGTCAATCGAGTGGTCCCATGCCACTTAAACCTGGACAATACCATCGGCTGGATTGTGTTGACGAGACCCAAAATGAAAATCTGGTAAGAGAAAATTATCTAAGATCCTTCAACCTTCTACCCCAGCACCACTCCCAAGGCTTTAGTGACCACATATGGGACACTGGGACAATATTCACACCTCTGCGAAATACGCCCGGACTTAGAAGTATGGCATGGGTTTTTCACTAGCACATAAAGTTTATTAACTGCTAAGAGAGAGTCATAAAGTCATTTTGGACTGTTTGGTTACACTGCTACTTGCAAAATACTTGTGCTAATTTTTAATTTCTGTCTGTTTGTTTTTTGATGCACCAGGATGTTATACTATTGGGGGAGAGACGCAAGTTTATATTGCTAGGCGATCTTGCTTTTGCTACTACACAGAGGTTCCTTTACCATCAAAATGGCCTACTTCCCGCGGTTTGCGGCCGAAACCAAGGGGGGGGGCTAAATATGCCGCTGTAAAAGTATGGGATCTGTATTCGCCTAGAAATGCTCAGTCTAGTAAATATGTGCTGTTTAAATATCTACCCCTACTCCATCACGCTTTTGCAATATGTATATCGTTTTGTAGTTTAAATTTTTTCTTCATCTCATTTGGTAGACACTGCTAATATCATAATGCCCTTAGATATAACCACATGGTCTACGGGGGGTTTAGGGGGGGACCCCTGTGAGAGACATACTATAAAATAAAGATAAAACAAGGGTCTCTTGAAAGAAACATCGCTGTCTCCATATATCCGAAAGTCATTTTCTCCTTAAGAACACTAGAGCACTTAATTTCCTTTCCCTGACAGTTGAAAGCCCACATGCACAAAATTGCTTATAACTCCCATTTAAGGAATAAATTATAGTAAGCATCTTAGTCGTTTTATTGACTACACTTCCCAAACCAAGCAGTTTTCAGTTCTATATTCCAACAGAGGTTGACTTGTATCTTTTTTCATATATTATGGTTCATGCTTAAATGTCATTTTGTGTTAATGTTCAATTTTGATGAGTGGGGACCTGGTTAGGACCCTGGCATCCTCTATCCTTAAAATGCAAACTTTCTCCTACTATGTTAATTACAGGGATGCCTGTTTTTTGTTTGTTTTTTTTGTTTGTATTTTATGTTCTATTTTTACACCCCTATACGAACTTATTTATTAATAAAGGGTCCAAGAGTGATCCAAAGTGATATGAAGAGGGGAGAAAAATGAAGGGGAAGGTTATGTTATTCTTAATTATTCTTTGTTTTTGGTGCAATGTATGCTCTCAAATATGCCATAAATATTTGTAATGAGTAATGTACCATTTCATTTATGTTTGTAAACTCCCTTACCTTCAATAAAAAAAAAAAAAAAAAAAAAAAAAAAATTGCAAAATTGTTTAAAATTACATTATCTGAATCATGAAAGTTTATTTTGGACTAGACTGTCCCTTTAAATACACATTTGAAACAGCTACAGATGTTAGTAGAAGCATTTAAAGCGTGCTGTTTCTATCATAGGATGCAACAATACGTCTGCTAAAAGATAGCGGCGCCCGGTATAAAGATACAGAGCTTTACCTACTGGTTTCTGTAATGGGTAAAAATGAAAAAAAGCATCAGCTTTAAAGAGCTGCAGACACAAGAGGAAAACCAATAGCGGTAATCATGTTACTGTACTTGTACCCAGAAGTTAACGGCGCTTTAAAATATATTTATTTAATAACAAAGTCTGTGCTGGTTTGCAACTGATCATGGTCCCATTGTACATGTCTGATTTTAAACTGGTAAAAAGCCGTTTAGCATTAAAAAAACAACAACAAAAACAAACATAAGGTCAGCAATATCTGGACTGGAAATGCAGTGCTACAAATAAAAAACAGAAGAATACATAATTAATAATAATATTATGTGTGTGTATATATATATATACCCCCAAAGGTGTGACAAAAGAAACTGACATATTGCACTTAAAGGGACAGTCAAGTCCAAAATAAACTTTCATGATTCAGATAAATTGCATGATTAAGGGAGGTTTGCTCCCGAAACGTTGCTGTCTTTGTGCTCAATAAATAATTGAATACCACACTTTGCTGCCATCCTTCTTTGGACTTTTCTTGATTAAGATAGGGCATGACATTTTAAACAACTTTCCAATTTACTTTAATCACCAATTTTGCTTTGTTCTCTTGGTATTCTTAGTTGAAAGCTAAACCTAGGTAGGCTCATATGCTAATTTCTTAGACTAGACCTGAAGGCCGCCTCTAATCTGAATGCATTTTGACAGTTTTTCACCACTAAAGGGCATTAGTTCATGTGTGTCATATAAATAACATTGAGCTCAAGCACGTGAAGTTACCTAGGAGTCAGCACTGATTGGCTAAAATACAAGTCTGTCAAAAGAAATGAAATAAGGAGGCAGTCTGCAGAGGCTTAGCTACAAGGTAATCACAGAGGTAAAAAGTATATTATTATAACTGTGTTGGTTTTGCAAAACTGGGGAATGGGTAATAAAGGGATTATCTATCTTTTTAAACAACAACAATTCTGGACTTATAGACTTTCGATTGAGCGCTAATATCTTACTTTCAACTTGTTATATCAGCACAAAAATAAGTGCTATTGATTTAACTTGATTGGTATTAGGGTTCTATAACGTTAATATGTGTGCCCTTTTTACATTTCTGCAGTGTTTGTGTTTAGCTGTAATTTTCCTCTTACTCATTTACTGTACCCACACATATTATATACCGTTTTTCTCGCCATTAAATGGACTTTCTAAAGATACCATTATTTTCATCATATCTTATAATTTACTATAATTTTTTTTTATAAAATATGTGGAAAAAATGGAAAAAAACACACTTTTTATAACGTTGACCCCCACAATCTGTTACACATCTACAACCACCAAAAAACAACCAAAATAAATAGTTTCTAAATTTTGTCCTGAGCTTAGAAATACCCAATGTTAATATGTTCTTTGCTTTTTTTGCAAGTTATAGGGCAATAAATACAAGTAGCACTTTGATATTTCCAAACCATTTTTTTCCTCAAAATTAGCAATAGTTACATTGGATGACTGATATCTGTCAGGAATCCCTGAATATCCCTTAACATGTATATTTTTTTTTTTAGTAGACAACCCAAAGTATTGATCTAGGCCCATTTTGGTATATTTCATGCCACCATTTCACCGCCAAATGCGATCAAATAAAAAAAAAATCGTTCACTTTTTCACAAACTTTAGGTTTCTCACAGAAATTATTTACAAACAGCTTGTGCAATTATGGCATAAATGGTTGTAAATGCTTCTCTAGGATCCCCTTTGTTCAGAAATAGCAGACATTTATGGCTTTGGCATTACTTTTTGGTAATTAGAAGGCCGCTAAATTCTGCTGCGCTCCACACTTGTATTATGCTCAGCAGTGAATGGGGTTAATTAGGGAGCTTGTAGGGTTAATTTTAGCTTTAGCGTAGTGGACAACCCAAAGTTTTGATATAGGCCCATTTTGGTATATTTCATGCCACCATTTCACCGCCAAATGCGATCAAATTAAAAAAAACTTTCACTTTTTTACTAACTTTAGTTTCTCACTAAAATGATTTACAAACAGCTTGAGCAATTATGGCACAAATGGTTGTAAATGCTTCTCTGGGATCCCCTTTGTTCAGAAATAGCAGACATATATGGCTTTAGCATTTCTTTTTGGTAATTAGAAGGTCTCTTTAGTGTAAAGATCAGCCTCCCACCTGACACATCCCACCCCCTGATCCCTCCCAAACAGCTCTCTTGCCTCCCCCACCCCACAAATGTCCCCGCCATCTTAAGTACTGGCAGAAAGTCTGCCAGTATATAAAAAAAAAATTGTCTTTGTTTTTTAAAATTATATATTTTCTGCAGTGTAGGATCCCCCCTTACCACCCAACCTCCCTGAGCCCCCCCAAACAGCTTTATAACCCTCCCCCTTTCACTATTTGGTGCCATTTTGGGTACTGGCAGCTGTCTGCCATTACCCACTTTTCAAACTAATGTGCATTTTTTTAAATTAAAAATGTTATTTTTCTGTAGTGTAGCTGGCCCCCCCTCAATACCCCCTCACCCTCTCCCAGATCCCTTTTTTTAAACATAATTCCCCCCCCCTCTCCCACTCCCACCACCCGCTCCCACCAACCCCACAATTGGTGCAGATCGCGGGGGCGCGCACACACACGCGTGCGCGCCCCACGCCCCCCTTTCTGCACGCTCCTGCAGGCAGCGGGGGACTAATCCGCTGGAAGTTTCCCAGCGATGGGCCGGCCACCTGCCTCCCTGCAGCTGCTTCCACCCACCAACGATCGGCACCATCGCTGGCCGATGCAGATTGGGCCACAGAGTGTGCCAAAAAAGGTATTACAGTGATGCCTCATTATCGAGGCATCACAGCAATACCTTGAAAGCACCTGGAAGCGATCAGGATCGCTTCCAGCCGCTTTAAAACCCTAACGTCGTACAGGGTACGTTGCTGGTCTTTAAAGACCAGTTTGTGTAAGACGTACCCTGTACGACGTGTGTCATTAAGGGGTTAATTGAGTCTTAAGAAGTGCCTGCAATGTAAACTGCTCATTAAAGGGACATAAAACAGTATGAACTAACATAAGTTTCTAAATATATAATGCAGCCAAAGCTTGCCTGCAAAATGGTTTCTGTTTTAACCCCCATTGACCCCTTTAATTCAGGCATAGTTTTGTTTGCAGCAAGCTCCCCCCTGGGCATTTCCATAAATGGAAAGTGCTATCCAGGTCATATCTTCTGCATAATGCACTTGTGCACATGCAATGTAAGGGGCAGAGTCACATGGCACCTGACTAAAGCAGGGCACAGTATAATGCTGAAGCTTTCACAAAGCATGTGACATTATCCCCATGGAAACGAGCAAGCCTCTTGGCAACAAACAATAGCAATAGCCTGCTGTCCCTCCTCAACCCCCCCTTGCTTGTATAAGGAATTATCCTCACATGCACACTTTGTTTTATGATACCACAAGGTTTGGAGTAGGACACTGATAATGGGGGTTGAGCAAGCTACACTTGGCAACACTAAAGTGTAAGTCATTTTGCAGATTTTTTTAAATTTTATTTAAATACTAATAAGCTTTTTTTCCACACTTTTTTCACACACTGTTTTACCTCAGTTAACCCTTTTATAATATGCACATAACTCAAAATGTTTTATGGCACTTTAACAGTGTATAAATAGTTACATTTTATATAGTACAAATAAAAATTTGTATTTTTTGATTGAAGTCGCTGTTTTGAGGAATAAAATGGCCACTGTATGTTACAAACACAGTTTTTCATTTTTTTTTAAACCCCATACAACCACAAAAACTGTGACTTTCACCAACACTTTCCCTTCCTCAAAGTAAAAAAACTATCCTATTAAAAATATAATTAGGAAAATAGAGCAATCACAAATTACAACATAATTCCTTTATTTAATGAAGGTGCTACTAAAAGAACCTAAAAACATAGTTACCATAGTTACATAGGCAAAGCTGTAGTCCCATATACATGGGGGGAACAACAAAAACATTTTATTGCAGGTTATATTAAAGTTTGCTTTGCCCTTTTCTTTCTTTTTTATATAAAGAAATTAGAAACACATTTAAACAAGAAAAACATTCACAGTTATTTTGAAGAACAGTCTGGACAGAAACTTTTATACATATTTTCTTAATACTGTGTGATGACCAATGGTCTTACTTAAAGATGAAAAAAAATAACTTCCCTGATTTCCTGTATATCTACAGTCTGCATAGACTCCCTCTCCAATATAAGCCCTTCATTTTTTTTAAAATCACAATTTTGTTTTTCTAAGTTAATGATACTTGAAACAAAGCTTCCTGAAGGCTCTTTTACGATGCTTATATTTGCTATGACAATCTAGTATAAATAATTACATCAATATAAAACAGTTTTTTATTTCTTCTTATATACATAAAGTGGGACCGCACCTTTAAGACATCTGGGGGAAAAATGGTTAGGTTAACAAGCTCAACACAGTTGGGCCTGATTGGCTGGCTTCAATAGCAATGTAAATTCCTTGGTCAGTTTCCTAATCCTACAATTTGAGGAGGTTAGTGGTGAGACAGGTTATTGGTCCAGAAATGTAACCAGTTGCCCAGTCTTGTTTCTCAAACAGATCTGTTGCAACAAAGCCACTGGAAAAGATTTGGCTGAAATGTAAATGTAGTGACCCAGGACAGTCGCTAGTTCATCACAAGACCAGTAACTGGCAGCAGATGATTTACACAGGTCCAGGCTTCAGGCTGATTTCATACAGGCACTTCAGCACCAAAGTTGTTTTTTTTGCAGTTTGGTCTGATAAATAAAGGTAATGGAATTGCTGGCCAAAAAGTCAACACTTATCAGTCCATAAAAAAATTCCATGGTTTTCTAACTTGCCCCTTTCTTCTCCATTCCTAAAACAGAAACATAAAAAGGTCAACACAAATGTTCTTTAGTTCCATAGTAGTATCTTATACACATCTCTCTTGGGATGAACTAAAATGTACTATACTTTTGGAGGAGGTTCATCTGCAACCTCTTGCACTACAAGATAGAATGGTATCTGCAAATGCTGAGCTGATGTTCTCAATAGTATCATTACGAACACGCAATATGGCACGTTCTGACTAATTATTGTAGCTGCAAGATCAATGACTGCTATTTTGTGGCTGAAATGTATCAAGCAAGATATAAACTATTTATAGGCAGCTCAGTGTGACATCCAACTGCAAGAATGTTACAGTTGACTATCTTGATACAAGATAAATTCTGATACATTTTGGTTTTAAAGGTAAGGTAATTCCCTTGTATACCAATGAAGGTTCCAACACATTGCAAAGCTCAGTGTCAACCAAGTGATTAACTTAAGTGTGTCTCCAGGCGGAACTGTTGGTCTTGATACTGCTGTGGGGATAAAGATCCATGGAAGAGCATCTATATGATAAGCAGCATTCCCAGATCTTAGCCGTGTGCTCACCTTTGCTTTCTGTAAGACGGTGCCTTTTCCAGTGGCCATGATGGATAAAGGTCTGTTCTTCAGCGCCATTGCTGCATTTACTGGAGAAGCATCAGGTGCATGTGTCGGGCTGCTGTTCTTTACCTGAGTAAGAAAAATTAAAAAAAATCAATAGTTAAATCTGTCTGGAGCAATCTTAAGAGAGCTGGGCCAGCTGTTTTTCAGTACCTCTGTGCTTATATGGGAATGTTATTAAATATCTAAAACAGTGGTCCTCAAATATTATCAGACTTGAGGACCACACTTGGCAATGCTAATTTCTATCTTGGCACATCTTGTTGTAATAGGGATTGTAGATTATGGGAATACGGTTATGGCGGTGATTGCCTAGGGATTATTATTATAGACATTATTATAGTTTTATAGACATAATAGATTAAACCTACACAGATTGTATCACACAGAAATGTACAGTAATTATCACTTTCCTATTTACATTTGAGACAAAACACAACACATGCTTTTGTTTTTTTAGTAAAACATGAAATGACACAAAAAATATATGTCTGGTTCACACAGACAGCACACTGTTACCAGCTAAAGAGTAGTGTGTATGTATTTGCAGATAGGCAGCAGTAGAGGAGTAGAGTTGGTAGGAAAATGAGATGCTACTTTGTGTCCCCAGGTCTTAGACTGGAGAACTCTATTATAGATTCTCACTGATACTTACACTGGGCATGATGTCCAGGTGTGCAGTGTCAACAGCTGTCCCCAGGGTCACTGGTCAGACTCTGCTTTTCTCAGATTCTCCTTCACCTTCCATTATACTCAACTCCCAGGTCACTCTCCGGCTTTCCTTTTCTTTACATTCATCATCTTTGATTCTCACCTTCTCCTCCAAGCCGGGTAAAAGAGATTTATCTGACACAAGACACATCAGACCATTGGATTATTGCTAAGTCAATTTTATGTATTCAAATTAATATAAGCAATTAATCACTGACTTGCAAAAGATATACACAAACATAAAACATGGGGGCCGATTTATCAATGTCTGTCCGACATGCTATGCTGTAGCGTGTCTGGTGAACTGCTAGTGCAATGCTGCCCCTTTCAGATTCGCGGCCAATCGGCTACTAGCAGGGGGTGTCAACCAGCCCGATCGTATAGGATCGGGCGGATTGCAGACCGCAACCTCAGAGGCGGCGGGCCAGTTATGGAGCAGTGGCCTGAAGGCTCGCGCAGAAACAGGGGCATCAGGGGCCATTCGGCCCTTGAGAAAATCGGCCCCATGGTCTCTTTGCTTAGAGTTTTGCAAATGAGGAATAATCCACTTAAAAACACTGGTTAGTATGTCCATCTTTCTTCACTGATTGATTCCAGTTAGGGCTAGCCTGTATTCTGTCTGTAAGCAGTTTGTACAATGCTTCTAGCAATCACTGTGTTGCAGTGGCGTATTTTGGTTTTTTACTACCCTAGGCACTCAAATATCCGCCCCCCTAGGTTTTTAGGCCTTTTTTGTCCATAATATATTTTGCTCAATGAGTAACATGGATTTTTGTTCACAGTATTTCTAAAGTAAATGTTACCAGGGCTTGCACAACACACTTGCCTACTAGGGATGTACATATCAGATCCTTCAGGAGGATATTTCGTAGCCAGATTGATTCCCCCTTTTTTTTCTGTAAAAAGATCCCTACACTAAGGTCTGTAGAAAATCAGATTTGGGGATGTTTTACAAGAATCAATCTGGCTATGAAAATATCCAAAGGGCACAAGCCTCTGCTTACTTTCGCATTTGGATCCTCATAAAGATATGAATGCGCATTCCTATTGCATACACATATTTATCTATTGCTGCAATATATATGTATATAAAAACAAATACAGATTTCTTGAAACAATACTTCCCCAAACACTATACTAAGTGCTGAAAGCTAACAGAACTAAAGGCGATAGCTAACTGAATAAAGCTCCATGGGCCAGTCACTTATTATACCCCTTAAAATGTAAGCTCCTGGGCAAATCCCCCATTATATGCCTTTATAATTCTTCTAAAATAACTGTAAGCTACTTATTAATACAGCCACAAAAAATGTGCTGCCCCCCCTCCAATCTTCCGCCCTAGGCAAGTGTCTTGTTTGCCTATGCCAAAATATGCCCCTGCCAGTGGCGTATTTAGGCTTTGTGCTGCCCTAGGCATTTCAAATTCTGCTGCCCCCCCAAGTATTTAGGCCTTTTGGCCATAATATATTTTGGTGAGGGAGTAATATATCTTTTTTTTTCTCAAGTGTGTGTGTGTATTGCAGTGTGTGTATGTGTGTGTGTTTTATGGTGTGTATGTAGTGAGGGAGTGTGTAGTGCAGTGTGTGCATGTGTGTGTGTAGTAAGTGAGTGTGTATTGCAGTGTGTGCATGTGTGTGTAGTAAGTGAGTGTGTGTAGTGTAGTGTGCGTGTGTATGCAGTGTGTGCATGTGCGTGTATAGCAAGTGCGTGTGTATTGCAAGTGTGTGTATGTGTGTGTGTAGTAAGATGAGTGCTGTGTAGTTGCAGTTTGCGTGTGTAGTGCAGTGTGTGCATCGTGTGTGTAGTAAGTGAGAGTGTGCAGTGTAGTGTGCGTGTGTATTGCAGTGTGTGCAATGTGTGTGTGTAGCAAGTGAGTGTGTAGTGCAGTGTGCGTATCTATTTCAGTGTGTGTATGTGTGTGTGTAGTAAGTGAGTGTGTGTAGTGCAGTGTGCGTGTGTATTGCAGTGTGTGCATGTGTGTGTGTAGTGTAGTGTGTGTGTATTGCAGTGTGTGCATGTATGTGTGTTGTCAGGGTACCTGTGAGTAGCATTAAATAAACTACATATGTATCAATACATTTTGATATTTTATGTCGCTAATATCTCCCTTGACATGAGTTGAGTGGGCTATAGCCACAACAGACCAACCCCCTTCTTCTTGATTACACAGGAGAGAGCAAAGGATTTAGACCTTCGTATAGATAGACTGATGGGCCACTTCAAAGTAAATGTAGCATATGGAGTCCTCAGATTTATGTGCCCATATATGGTTTTCCTGCCCAAGATGGATAATAGATTTACAGACCCCCTCACTGCTCAAGACATCTAAGAAGAGTGCAAAAGGGAAACATTTGTTTAAATTAGTGAAGTTGATGAACCCCTGCAATGAGGTTGTCAGTCTACAATATTCAACTCTTTTTGAAGCCTAAGTGTATGCAGGGAAAAACTGGTTTACAGAAAAATAAAATGAACCGTTCACACTTCGGTGAAAATTGGTACATACTAAGCTACATAAACATCCTTTCCAGACCTTGTGGCAACTTAGATCTTAATAGCAGAATGTGTACTAAGGAAGTCTTTTAAAACATATGTCTTTTTGAAAGCATAAGAATCTGGAGGATTTAAAAATTTAAACAAATTATCTACATAGTTTTCAAATATTTAATATGTACCTCAGACTGTCCAAATAAATTGTATAAATGTAATTTGTGGATCTGAGAGAAAATGCCTAGCAGTGGCATGTTAGATAAGTATTTGCTGAATTTAATAAGTAGCTATATAGTCAATTTATAAAAATGTTTAACCGATTTGTTTCAAAATAACATTTTCTTTGTTTTTCCCAGGAGTCTAATAAACATGACAGGGGAGAACTGATTTGAAGATTATAACTTTTATGCTCATGTATGTCTATGATATAAGATGTGACTAGGAAATTAAATATGCACCAGTATATCAAATGAAACTGATATACAAAATAAGTCAGATAAACATATATAATTTATTGATTCATACTACTAATCCACTCATAAAAATGTAACTTTAAACGCATTTCTAAATATTATAAGTAATATACTCATGTTTAGTACGAAAATACTCAGGGGTAAATAGTATATATGGTCCCATACATATTGCACACACTGTTTACTGATACTGGAAATTAAAGTATATTTAATAAACATTTTAAAGGTTAGATACTAGACTGTTAGCAATATTGATAATGAGACTAGCATTTCTGGTTACAAAACAACAAAAATATTGGTGCACATCCAACCACTCCTTCATGGCATATTTGTATATGCTTCTGTCTGCCTAATATACTTACATAGCTTCTAATAAGATTGGGATAAACATCTCGCAATAATATTAGCTTATATTTGTTCTGCAAAAACAAATATACTTCTATCTGCTAAATAGACTTACATAGTTCAAATAAAATTGGGATTAAACATCTCGCAATAATATTGACTTATATTTATGCTGCAAATTTTTTTTTGCTTTAAAAAAATGCCCTATAAATGAAATGGGATCTTAGTCACACAATATGATCATATTCTGCTAAGCCAGTCACCAACTTACAAGGGAGTCCCCATAAAGACTGGTCCTATACTAACATGTTTCCACCACTGCAGCAAGTCATGTCTACACAGTGTGAAGCTTTCTAGCTTATTAAGTATCTTTATCAGGAACACACCTGGGCCTGGGTGGCGTGCAGTAACCAAAGGGGGGATTTCTTAAATAGGGAGCTGACAAATCCCTCCCCTTTTGTTACTGCCACGCCCACCCCAGCCCAGGTGTGTTCCTGATAAATATACTAAAATAAGCTTGAAAGCTTCACACTGTGTAGACATGACTTGCTGCCAGTGTGGAAACTGGTTAGTTAGGACAGTCTTAAGCGTGCATAATTGATTAATAATCTAGTTTCTACATAACTATAATTCAAAGTGTCTATAAATCAAAACTAATCTCGAATAAGTAATAAATATTGATATTAATAAATATATTGTTACGATATACATTTTATTGGTTGGCAATGCTAAGATATTAATAAATGATATTGTAAACCTGGTATATACTGACAGTGTGTAGTAAGTTAGTGTTGTAGTGCAGTGTGCGTGTGTATTGCAGTGTGTGCCATGTGTGTGTGTAGGAAGTGTGTGTGTTTATGGTGTGTGTGTAGTAAGTGAGTGTGTGTAGTGCAGTGTGCATGTGTATTGCAGTGTGTGCAGTGTAGTGTGCGTGTGTATTGCAGTGTGTGCAATGTGTGTGTGTAGGGTGTGTGTGTGTAGTGCAGTGTGTGTGTGTTTTGCAGTGTGTGCATGTGTGTGTAGTGTAGTGTGTGTGTGTTATTGCAGTGTGTGCATGTGTGGTGTAGGGTGTGTGTGGTGTGTGTGTGTGTGTGTAGTGCAGTGTGTGTGTGTGTTTTGCAGTGTGTGCATGTGGCTGGTATAGTAAGTGTGTGTGTTCGTAGTGGGACTCAAAAAGTGCTGCCCCCAAAATCTGTGCCTTGTTTGCCTTGGCCAAAAATACACCCCTGAATTAGATAATAGAAGTCAAATTGAAAGAAAAACTTTAGGTTCCCCTTTAATTTATGGGCAATAACATTTTGACTTTAGTGTTCACTTTAAAGAACAAAACACCAGCATTTGTATTACCACAACACGTAGTTACCAATTTACTGCCCATTTTCATAGATTTACAGTTGTTTGCAGTCTTGCGGTGTCAATATTACCCTGTACAGTTAGCAAATGGCTTCCTTCAGCTCTCTCTCTCTTTACGGAGCTGTGAAAGTTGTAAGCGTATCTCCTCCCTCTCTTTCTCCACGCTTTTCCTTCTCTTCTGAGAACCGTTTGGCATCTGCTTCTGTTCGATTCTTACCGAGTTTGGTTTCTATGGCAACTGTGAATACACCCCCAAAAAAAATCCATTACAGTGATACCATGCTATAATATCAGGTGCTAATCTACAAAAAAAAGTCAAGTTTAAAAATGTTAACTATTATAAAATTAGACATTCTAATAGTACTTATTATTATAATCGGTTATTTGTAGAGCGCCAACTGATTCCGCAGCGCTAACTTATCGTGGGTGGGGGGGGGAATGGAAGTAAGTTTTAAATTTGTCATAAAAAAAATCTATTACTCATTTGAAATTTTGTTTATTTTATACATTTATTGTCTTTGCAATTCTACTGTGCGTCCTTTTGTCCAATACATGATATGTTGAACATGAAATAATAACGTATTGCTTTCAACATCCGCAACAACTTTGCAAACACAACTGAAAAGTATAAAATTGAGCTGTGCATTTGGATCTTTCGTATGCAGCTGCACGTGCCCGTTAGGCTTTTTTTCTGGGCTGGATTTATTCTTGTGAAAGTTCTGGATTTGCACAGATCTTAGTGTGGTGATCTTTCACAAGAATAAATCCGGCTCTGAAAAAAGCCAAACAGCACGAGCAGAACCATAATTCCATATGCCCATATCTTATGTTTGTTTTGTTATTTGTGGATGGGATTTTTTTAATCTACACTTATACAAAGCATGTGGAATTAATAGACTTTATTGCCTCGGCCTAGCGGTAGTGTCTGGCTATTTCAAAACTAACAACGTTGTCTTCATTTTTCTTTCTGTTACTTTAAGTCTTCCTTTGCACATCTAATAGAATAGGCTGTTCTATAGGAGAGTTTAAATTAGTCTTGTTCTGTAATATTTTTAAGGGGTTTCCCTTGATGCCAGATTCCTCCCCTAGTGCAACTCGACCCATGTGCCAAGAAAGGAACAGTTACAAGATAAATTCTGCACCATTGGTTATAAAGGAAACAGTCATTTGCATCTGGTGCACGTGACACGGGGTGGGTATAAGTCTCTGTAATGTGCAGTGCTGCAGTTATTAGTTTTACAAATCTAGGTAGCTGTAGAATAAATTCAGTAATACACTCTCCTAACTTTGCAAATAGTAATATGCATAACCCACCTGTGGTGGCCACTTTCGGTTTGTCCGTCTTTTCCTTGCTACCTTTCCCCAGCTGAGTACTGGCGGGTAACATAGCAAGCGTCTGAGTCTGGATTTCAGGGGTGGACTGTACTGTTGAGCCGTCATTTGCAGTCTGTGCCTATTAATCCAAATATGAGCTCTCAATTACTGATATGTTAATGATAAAAAGGGGAAAACTATTTCATTGACACAAAATGCAAAAAGGGACGTGTTAGTGTAATAGATATGCTCTAATTTTTTAGTTAGAAGAGCATTACTGTAATATTAAAATACTCTATGTGTTAAACCCCCCACAAAGGAGTTAAACACATAATATTATAATTATAAGGACACTAAATGAAAAAATAAACTTTCATGATTTATATCTAATTATTAAACTGTGCACAGTGTTTTCTATGCACAGTTTCTGAGACACCAGCTACTGAGCATAGGCAAGAGCTCACAGTATATATGTATATTTGTTTTGTGATTGGCTGATGCAGTGAGCAAGAAAAATGGAACTAACTTTGAAATTTGTCAGAAATCTACTAAAGATTTGAAATTCAGACTAAGTTTTATTGCACAATTCCACTGTGTTTAATGGTCCTTAAAAAATAAAAGAACAACTTTTATTATTCCTATGATAAGGATAACGTGTGCACCTCTGTTGAAGGGTAGTAACATGCCACAAGTATAACAATATGTCAGTATGGGAAATAATTTTAACAAGCCCTATTATATATGTAACATATAAAAACTAGCTTGCCTGACCTTAACCAGCTGTTTTTAACCCTCACAAATGGGTTAAACACAAAGGTAAAATCAGTAATGTATTGAGCTAACTTGAACTTTGTATTTAATCACTATGGGGCCTATTTATTATTGTGCGAGCGGGACCATGATCAGATTATTGTGGATCATGTCCACTGCACATCGATAAATGCCGACAGCATACGCTCTCTGCAATTATCATTGCACCAGCAGTTCTGGTAAACTGCTGGTGCAGTACCGCCCCCCTGCAGATTCGCAGCCAATCGGCCGCTAGCAGGGTGTGTCAATCAACCCGATCATATTCGATCGGGTTGATTTCTGACGATTTCTTTCTGTCCGCCGCCTCAGAGCAGCGGTGCCCCTATGTGTGTATATTATATATATATATATCTATTAATGTTAGGAACTGCAATTTACTATACTATATATTTTATTCTTGACCAATTTATTTAATTGACGAGTCCATACCTATATTGTGTGCACCCACATATGTATGTATGTATATATATATCTCTATATTATCTCTCTCTCTCTCTTCTCTCTCTCTCTCTATATATATATATATATATATATATATATATATATATATATATATATATATATATATATTTATATATATATATATACTGTATATAATATAAAAACGCAAACACACATATACATATTTACCTATTTTAGCAATGTCCTATCAAAATGTATTAAAGTATAAATTAAATTGTAGATTTGTTTCTACAGTGCTCAAGGAGATAATATATTTGAGTACTTCTAGAATTAATTAAAAAAAGTTACCACATTGCATGTTTAATAAAATCTATATTATGACAAAGATTTAAAGGGACATGAAACACAAAATGTAAAGCTGTATAATAATAACCTATATATCTGAGAATTGTTTTGCAAAGAATAATGCAGCTTTATTTTGTTAAATACATTGTTTATCATTTTTCTTTTTACTGATTTCCCTGTTCCCCCAGAACAAAAGGGCCCTTAATAACCAAACACAAAATAATACAGGTATATAGGTTGTTTGTACGTGTGTAGTTAAAGCAACAGATTGGGGGTAGATCTGTTCTCTTCTCTACCACCAATCAAAGTCACCAATCAGCAAGCGCTACCCAGGTCCTGAACCAAAAATGGGCAAGCGCCTCAGCTTACATTCCTGTTTTTTTTTTTCAAATAAAGAGAATGAAGAAAATTTGATAATAGGAGTAAATTAGAGTTTCTTAAAACTGCTTCTCTATCTGAATCATGAAAGAAAAAATTGGTTTTCATATCCCTTTAAAGTGGTTTAGCACTGATTCAGCCTGGATAATGAATAATATAAGTATTTAAGCAAACAGACATATATTGCATTCTAACCTCTGTTTAGTAACTAAATATAAATATATGTTTATAGATACACAACAATGCTCACATCTAAACGACCTTGTACGCCCACTACTATTGCAAGCAACGCTTTTTCCTCACATGATTTCTGATGCATAAACCACCTTAAGAGCAAATTACTAGAGACATGTGTAAACACTAGTTCACAGAAAAGTGGATAACAGTGGAGCAATCACACTAATCTAGGGTGACCATATTGCCCGCTTTAAAAAGGGACACATTTGAAAACTACATATGTCAGGGCTATTTTCAGGGCTGTTTAAAGAAATGTTTTGCATAAGAACCCTGACATATGTATTTTTTATATGTGTTCCTTCTTAAAGCGGCAATATGGTCAGCCTACACTAATCAGATGTATTTTAAAGCAGAAGGCAGTAAAATAAATAGTGAGTGTATGTTGTAATAATGCTGCATAATTAAACTTTGTGTTGCATTGTAAATGTTGTGTTTACTGACTTTATAAAGTCCATTTGTATAGAACCAATACAAAATGACTGTAAACCAATTACCAAAAAGCGCCAAGGATAGGAAATGACGTGTGAGTTATTTATTTCCACCTCTTTAGGATGATTTGCTTGTGGTCTAAGGGAGAGTTGAGTGTAAGATTTCCTTCCCAATACCTGTTTGGTCATTTCTTTTATGAGGCTAGAAGGTTCATACTCATTTCCTGGAGCAGCTGGCTGTTCTTTCCCCTCATTTTCCTTCCTTACATTGGCTCTCTCGGGCACAGGAGAGGATGTAAGCGACTTACAGAGGGTTTTCATCCCCACAGAATGCAGGAATGATTTGCCAGGAAGGAGATCTAGATACATATTATCTTCTTACTTCGGTTTTGGGCTCATCTTCCTGAGGAATATATTAGAAATCAGACAACGAGACACAACTGAGGCACCAAGCTGTATATTAATCCGCTGAGAGTGATTTTAACCAGTTTCTGTACGGAATTGCCAATATTTAAAATAATTTCTAGGACACTTTACAGTTGAGCAATCAAGAAGTCAGGTTAAACCATTATTGGTCACAAATGCCTCAAATTTCTGTATCTTCACCCAATAACACCCAGTGTAAATTGCACACAATATCACAAATACCACAAATTAGCGCTCCTGCTCGAGCAATAACATCGCTAGACGGAGGCTTTTTGCGTGTGTTGGGTTGCACAACAAAATGTGGAACTTAGAATATCGCATATGCGTTAATGTATTCTTCCCCATAGACTTCAAAGGAGCGCCGATAAGCAGAACTCACTCAGCTTTTATTGGTAGACACAGTGACAGCTCACAGGCAAGAAAAACAAAAAATATTTTTTTTTCAGTAAAGTAACATTCATTTATATATATATATATATATATATATAATATATATATATATATATATATATATATATATATATATATAATATATATATATATATATAAAAAAAAAACTGTATTACATTTTAAATGCCCTTTTAGCTACAACAAAAATAAGGTATCTTTAAACGGACACTGAACCCATTTTTTTTCTTTCGTAATTTTAAATTTTTCTTTGTTCTCTTGCTATCTTTATTTGAGAAATAAGGCATCTAAGCTTTTTTTTGGTTCAGGACTATGGACAGCAATTTTTTATTGGTGGATTAATTTATTCACCAATCAGCAAGGACAACCCAGGTTGTTCACCAAAAATAGGCCGGCATCTAAACTTACATTCTTGCAATTCAAATAAAGGTACTAAGAGAATAAAGAAAATGTGATAATCAGAGTAAATTAGAAAATTACTTAAAATGTCATGCTCTATATGAATCATGAAAGAAAAATGTTGGGTTCAGTGTCCCTTTAATAGAAATTAAAAGGACATGATACTGAAAATGTTCTCTGTACTGTCTAAAGTGTGCAGTGCATATACAAACTCTACACACCCTTATGAAATTGCAGGTTTTTGAGATGTAAATATGGTGTCACATTTTCTGCACTTTAAATGAAGGTCTAGACAGTGCTCTGTGGTAAAACCCAATGCCCTCCATACTATTTTATAACCCTTTTATAATTCCACAATTAACTCTCACAGTTTCTTTAGTAACTCTTGACTTTCCCAGTAGGATGCAACCCTAAAACTTTAAGTAAATCCTGCAGCAACAGCTGACTTTTATCTGGGTTTAAAGGGACAGTCTACACCAGAATTGTTATTGTTTTAAAAGATAGATAATCCCTTTATTACCCATACCCCAGTTTTGCATAACCAAAACTGTTTTCTGAATATACTTTTTACATCTGTGATTACTTTGTATCTAAGCCTCTTCCGACAGCCCCCTGAACACATGACTATTTATTTATTATCTATTGACTGCATTTTTGCCAATAAGTGCAGTGTCATCCACAACCCACGGGCGTGAGCACAATGTTATCTATATGGCCCACATGAACTAGCAGTATCCTGTTGTGAAAAGCTAATAAAAATATTGATTAAGAGGCTGTCTTTTGTGGCTTAGAAACAGGCAGAAGGTTAAGGTTTAAATGTTATAAAGTCTATTAATATAACAATGCTGGTTGTGCAAAGCTGGGGAATGGGTAGTAAAGGCGTTATCTATCTTTTTAAACCATAACAATTTTCGTGTTGACTGTCCCTTTAATCAGAATCCCTTTCATTGATGGTAGGTGTATGCTATTTAGAGTGTGATTGGCTAACTGTGAACACAGCTAGGAGCCCTCATTATATGTGCAGATTTAAGCTATCAGGGTGTTTGAAGTTTTTTAATGTTCTTAATAGTTAACTATTTGTTTTTCTCTGTATTTTTGTTTGTTGGACGACACTGAAATTTGACATTTACATTGTTTTTATTTCTTTCCTTTACATTTCAAAAAGCTGAAATTTTCATTATTTTACCAGTGCTAGTATTAAATGATTTATTATTTATAATAATTATGTACTTATACTCATATAAAGGCATTGTGCATTAACATTAGTATGTGCATTGGTTAAATCTATTCTTTGAATAAAGCTTTTTAGAGTACACTTTCTACACTGAATAAACCAACCCTTTTTTCTCCTGTGGGAGGTTTCCCTATCAGCCAATGAGCAGTAGAGTTTCCAAGACTCATTTGTAGTCAAACACTTCCTGTTAGTTTATATCTTAAACAGCTTTATTTAACCCTTTTCATGTAAAATATTTTAACGTTTGCTCTTTCATATAAATTATAGAGCATATTTGAGTAATATGTCCCTTTAAATACTCACAGTTGTGTCAGATACGTCAACATCATCGTACAGATCTTCCTGCTGATACTTTCCTCCACGCGGGTTGTCAATATAGGTGTTAGGTTCTGAATATTTCCTCTGCATTAATCTGCAATGTAGATACTGTATATAAATAACACAACATAAAGAGGTCTATTTCATGCGTTATGCTAAAAAGAACATGTCTTTTTTTTTTTTACATAACAATGCATTTGTAACCTACGTGTTTGAACCGTTTTGCTGGGGTTAAATGCATTGTTATATAAAAATACACAAAATTCCTATGTATGCTTTAATATATATTGAATTCCTATCTATTCTCTATAATACACCTAATTCCTGTCTATGCTTTATAATACACTGAATTTATATATATGCTCTATAATATAATGAATTCCTATCTATGCTTTATAATACACTGAATTTCCTATATATGCTCTATAATATCATTAGTTTTCTATGTATTCTCTTTAATACACTAAATTCCTATGTATACTTTATAATACACTGAATTCCTATATATGCTCTATAATGTACTGAATTCTTTATGATGCTATTTCATACACTAAACTCCTTATGTCATACAGATATTCTGAGTATATATATATATACTGTATATATATATATACACTCACTGGTCATTTTTTTAGGTACACACCTTGCTAGTACTAGGTTGTACCTCCTTTAGCCTTCAGAACTTGCCTTAATTATTTGTGGCATAGATTCAACAAGGTGTTTGGAAACATTCCTCAGACATGTTGGTCCTTATTGACATTAAAGCATCACGCAGTTGCTGCAGATTTGATGGCTGCACATCCATGATGCGAATCTACCATTCCACCACATTGCAAAGGTGCTGGGTTGGATTGAGATCAGGTGACTGTGGAGGCCATTGGAGTACAGTGAACTCATTGTCATGTTCGAGAAACCAGTTTGAGATGATTTGAGCTTTGTGACATGGTGCATTATCCTGCTGGAAGTAGCCATCAGAAGATGAGTACACTGTAGTCATAAAGGGATGGACATGGTCAGCAAACAATACACAGGTAGTCTGTGGCGTTGCTCAATTGGTACTAAGGGTGCCCAAAGTGTTCCAAGAAAATATCCCCCACACCATTACATCACCACCACCACCAGCCTGAACCATTGATACAAGGCAGGATGGATCCATGCTTTCATGTTGATTACGCCAAATTCTGACCCTACTATCTGAATGTAGTAGCTGAAATCGAGACTCATCAGACCAGGCAATGTTTTTTCCAATCTTCTATTGTCAAATTTTGGGCGAGCCTGTGAGATTGCAGCCTCAGTTTCCTATTCTTAGCTGACAGGAGGGGCACCAGTGTGGTCTTTCTGCTGCTGTAGCCAATTTGCATCAAGGTTCAATGTGTTGTGCGTTCAGAGATGGTATTCTGCATACCTTGGTTGTAACAAGTGGTTATTTGAGTTATGTTGCATTTCTATCATCCTCGAACCAGTCTGCCCATTCTTCTCGTACCTCTGACATCAACAAGGCATTTTCATCCACACAACTGCTGCTCACTGGATATTTTCTCTTTTTCGGACCATTCTCTGTAAACCCTAGAGATGGTAGTGCGTGAAAATCCCAGTAGATCAGCAGTTTTTTAAATGCTCACACCAGCCCGTCTGGCACCAACAACCATGCCACATTCAAAGTCACTTAATCCCCTTTCTTCCCCATTCTGAGCTCGATTTAAACTTCAGTAAGTCGTCTTCAACCACGTCTAGATGCCTAAATGCATTGAGTTGCAGCCATCCGATTGGCTGATTAGCAATTTGTGTTACCAAGCAATTGAACAGGTGTACCTAATAACTGAGTGTGTTTATATATATATATATTATATATATATATATATATATAAATCAACTTTAAGTGAATCCGCCCTCCTTAGGTCAACCCCCCGGATGTTCTGTGTAGAAAATATAGCTTCACCAAAAGACAGAGACAAACCATGATTTTTTCAAACGTGGAGTCAAAATGTATTGACGTTTCGGGGAGTAAGAACTTTTAATTGCCTCATACATCTATATCCAAGGCCTATCCTCTTCTGAGTAAAATATTTGGGAAATGTGCCTAAAAATTACTTTTTATTAGCAAAATAGGGATGCTATTGTATCACACAAATCTCTGGGTGCTTTTTTTGGCCATTACATTGTAATGTACGTCACTCCCTTCAAGCCCAAATTCCTGCGTCATAACATTCAACCTAACATTGCTTTTCTACAATTCATGGATTGGAAGGAGAGCTATAAGGGGAAAGTTAACATAAATGCTGCAACCTCCTTTTTCAGGAATATGTACTGATTGCTAAAATTCATTAATACTTTGCCTAAGTGTTTATTAACCCCTTACTGACAATATGTAGGAGTGGAAAACATTGACCACAGACCTAATTATTCAGGGTGCAAATGTGGGATGGGAACCTCATCTTTTACCACTTATTTCTACCTTTATGTATTTTTTATAGGGATGTGAAACACAAAACTATTCTTTTCATGATTCAGCACATACAGTTTTTAAATAACTTCCCCTATTTACTTATAATATAACATATGATTCCTTCTCCTGGTATCCTTTATTAAAGAAACTCCAAGCACTGCTGAGAGCTAGCAGAGCACATAGGGTGGGCTAATGAAATATGTGCGCTACCATACGTAAGCAGCTAGCGCCCAGTACTGCATTGCTGCTCTTGAGCCTGCCTAGATATGCTTCTCAACAAAGGATATAAAGAGAATGAAGCAAATTAGATAATAGAAATATATTAGAAAGTTTAAAATAGTTTGCTCTATCTGAATCCATGAAAGATTAATAGTTTAATTTTTCTCCCATGTAAGAAAACGTATTATCATGCAATAAATAAATAAATAAATAAAAATATATATGCATATGTGTATATAAATATTATATATATATATATATATATATATATATATATATATATATATATATATATACTCACACACACACGTATACATAAATATACACACACATAAACATATAAATATAATCAGAAAAGAAAGAGATCCCCAAAGGGAAAAGATAGCACAATCCCTCTCAAATGGGGTCTAGTATACCCTTATCCATTACCTGAAAAAAGCCACAACAGAAGGTCACAACAATAAAATGCAGTAAACAATATAATTTATTAACCAAATCCTAGATTAGCCACCCAACAATAAACTGATAATAACAGTCCTTCCAGGATAATGTATGTAAAGGTGCCCTTAATGTTACAGGGAGCTCCCTGATGTATAGTCACCAGTCGTGGGGTTGAACCACTCACAGATTAATACCCTTGACATACATTATCCTGGAAGCCAGGACTGTTATCAGTTTTATCGCTATGTGGCTTATCTAGGATTTGGTTAATAAATTATATTTGGTTACATTTTTTATAGATATACTCATGATTTTGAATACAAGATAGTATGAAATAATTTTTAATAGTAATATATAGTATTTTTGATGATTTTTAAAATTCTTATGTTTTTGATTTTTTGTTTGTATCTATTAATATTGCACTATAATTGTATATTAAAATTGTTAATCGTTCTTCTCTTAATATGTTGTTAACAAATGGAACCGTTCTTTTATGATTTAGAAAATTAGCGGTTAATACATATTGTAATGCATTTAGAATGTAAATCAAAGATGGACATTAGTTTGGCAGTAGCACCCCAACTGTTTAAATACCATACTTGTATTCACTTAGTACTCTTGAGAAAGCCGCCAGTGGAGGTGGAGAAACGCGTTGAGGCTCTGAGTGACGGGAACCAGTGGAATTTGAGAGAGGAGGTGAAGTTGGGGTCAACACACGCTGTAAAACCTGGTGGAGTCGTCACAACGCCGATATCGTCGACATCGCTGAACTTGCCTTAGACTCTGGAGATCCTCTGCTCTCTGGTTATCCCAATGCTACAAGTTGTTACTTGTTAAATGCTGTTTTTAAATCTACACTTGTGAGTAGTTTTAATCTTGTATACATTAAAGTTGTTTATCGGATCTCACACTATCTTGTAGCTGCTCCTCTTGATCCCAGAGAGTATGGAACAACTATAGAAGAAGAATAGAAAGAGGGCGCCACAATAGCGTGATATCGTCTGGAATGCAGGTACAGATATAAGTAGATATTATGCTTACCAGATGGTGTGGCACTGTGCTGTGACAGTGCAAGAGAGCAGGCTAGCACTAACAGTGGCTAGTACACTGTAGGAGCCAGGCTCCAAAGGCACTTGTTCTAGTTGCAACTTGGTATTTATCTCCCTGCTATCTGGACTTCAGGTTCTGCAAAGGAGGATCTTATGTGTGTTGTTCAATAGGCATATATGAACCACAACACAGACAACTTCAAATAAAAAATTGACTTTTATTTTATGACGCGTTTCTCAACCTACAAGGGTTGTTTCATCAGATAAAAAGTGTTCACTTTTTATCTGATGAAACAACCCTTGTAGGTTGAGAAACCTACAAAAAAGTGTTCACTTTTTATCTGATGAAACAACCCTTGTAGGTTTGAGAAACGCGTCATAAAATAAAAGTCAATTTTTTTATTTGGAAGTTGTCTGTGTTGTGGTTCATATATGCCTATTGAACAACACACATAAGATCACTCCTTTGCAGAACCTGAAGTCCAGATAGCAGGAGATAAATACCAAGTTGCAACTAGAACAAGTGCCTTTGGAGCCTGGCTCCTACAGTGTACTAGCCACTGTTAAGTGCTAGCCTGCTCTCTTGCACTGGTCACAGCACAGTGCCACACCATCTGGTAAGCATAATATCTACTTATATCTGTACCTGCATTCAGACGATATCACGCTATTGTGGCGCCCTCTTTCTATTCTTCTTCTATAGTTTGTTCCATACTCTCTGGGATCAAGAGGAGCAGCCTGATTCATCATCATCTCTTTCAAGAGGACATCTTTATCCCCTATTTACCACAACTATATGGACAATAAACAGGACTAATACGGTAGACCTGATCTACTATATCCAAAGTATAATATCTAGATTTAAATTGTATATTTGTTTTCCATTACTAACATCAGCGCTCTTTAATATCCCCTTTAATGGGATATTTTTACATTATATTGTTTACTTGCATTTTATTGTTGTGACCTTCTGATTTTAACATTGTAGCTTTTTTCTGGTTATGTGCCAGATAAGGGTATACTAGACCCCATTTGGTATGAATTGTGCTATCTTTTCCCTTTGGGGATCTTTTTCTTTTCTGATACAATTTAATTTCTTAGACCTTGAAGCCCACCTCTTTCAGATTGCATTTTAACAGTTTTTCACCACTAGAGGGTGTTAGTTCACATATTTCATATAGATAACACTGTGCTCGTGCACGTGAAGTAATCTGGGAGCAGGCACTGATTGGCTAGACTGCAAGTCTGTCAAAAGAACTGAAAAAGGGGCAGTTTGCAGAGGCTTAGATACAAGATAATCACAGAGGTTAAAAAGTATATTATTATAACTGTGTTGGTTATGCAAAACTGGGAAATGGGTAATAAAGGGATTATCTATCTTTTAAAACAATAAAAATTCTGGTGTAGACTGTCCTTTTAACCGTTGCTTGTATTTCTGGTGCCAGTCACTCCCTCATCCAATATATATACACACACACATATTTTACCGCAGAAAATCAGATCAGGGCAGCTGTTATAGCAACGCCGCCCTCTAAATCATATAGTTTAGCATAACAATATTCATGCATAGGATATAACTTGTATGTAGAAGACTTTTCCAACACACCAAACCAAGCTGTGTCTATTTATTTGTAGAACTAGAGTCTATCACTGAGATATGCAGGAATTGTTATCATTCCACTTCATAAAAATGCACAGCACATCCCTATTCACATATATAACTTGACTTGTCCTATAAACATTGTAAATACTATGTTTGGAAACCTGCTGATGTTCTGCTTATAGTCTAAGAGTGTTTACACAGAAAAAGTAACAATACTTACAAATAGGAATTCTTGGCTGCACTGACAATGCAGGAAACACGATCAGCATCTACATAATCGTAATTGAATTCTTCTGGGTCAGCTTTTGAGCCTGACTCTGACAAAAGAAGACCAAGCCAATGGCCCATGTCCTCCGATGACTTTGCCTAAGAAGAAAGCCAACATATTTCAGATGATTTCTCGATATGACCCCAAACTGTGGGCCGATTAGATAGTTGGTGCAGTTAGAGCATAACCACATGTGCTGGAATCATACATCAGTTGATAACCTTAAATACATTTGTTTCCATGAAAGCTTTAATTAATCAACACGTGGACTTTATTAAGATAAGACACAATGCTGTTATCAGGCCTCTGACATGTAAATCTCCTGTGTATTACTTGGACAATACATAAATATACTTATGTGAAAAATACATGGAAAATTGTGCCTGCATATCTGCAAGTTTTCCTGTAGTGTAAGTTACATGGAAGGGACATGTTTAGCTAAATATATTATTTTCATTTTTAGAACACTGCCTGTAACAAATATGCATATTTCATTGTTCCCTTCTTTCATTTAAATGATACATTTAGTAGTAGTCTCAGGCTAAAGCTTCCCCTTCTTCCACCAACAAAAAGAAGGTTGTGGACATTACAGCCAATCAGAGGGCATTAGCATGGGTGTTGGCTGCCATGTTGGAGAAAGGTGAATGAAGGTGTAACACGTGCACAGCACTTAAAGGGACAATGTACACTAGATTTTCTTTGCATAAATGTTCTGTAGATGATCCATTTATATAGCCATCTGGGAGTGTTTTTGTAAAAATGTATAGTTTTGAATAATTTTAAAGGGACAGTCAACTCCAAAATTGTTATTGTTTAAAAAGATAGATAATGCCTTTACTAACCATTCCCCAGCTTTGCACAACCAACATTGTTATATTAATATACTTCATTTCTCTCTGTTTCTAAGCCACCTCAGACAGCCTCTTATCAAATGCTGTTTTTATTAGCTTTTCACAACAGGAGACTGCTAACTCATGTGGGCCATATAGATAACATTTTGCTCTCTCCCGTGGAGTTGTGGCTGACACTGCACTGATTGGCTAGAATGCAAATCAATAGATAATAAATAAAAAGCCATGTGATGAAGGGGCTGCCAGAAGAGGCTTAGATACAAAGTAATCACAGAGGTAAAAAGTATATTAATCGTGTTGTTTATGCAAAACTGGGAAATGGACAATAAAGGGATTATCTATTTTTTTTAAACAATGACAATTTTGGTGTTGACTGTCCCTTTAAATAACATTGGGACTTGATTAGAATTCTGATAATCAGCACAAAGTTTTAGATGTATACTGATGTCTACAGACTCCTGGTCCTGTAATGGGTCTTTTCATATGCAAGGGAGGGGGAGAGTGTAGACTCTTACTGCTTTCCTAGCCCCTTTCAGTGGATGTCCCAACCTAACTTCATCAACAGTACTAAACTGGGATCTTCTAAGTAAGTTTGAAAAAGTTTTTATACTGGATTTTTATATCAGTATCTGTGCATATTCTTCTTTATATAAATGTCTATTACATGCAGTTATATGAAAATTGGTGTATACCGTCCCTTTAACCATGGCAATAAGAACCTAAAGACATCTTCCCTTTCCTTGTAAAGACTGATAGGGGGTCTATTTATTAATGTGCGAGGTGGACATGATCCGATATTGCGATCGATAAATCTGTCAGCATTTATCATTGCACCAGCAGTTCTTGTAAACTGCTGTGCAGCACACGCCGCCCCCTGCAGATTCACGGGCCAATCGGCTGCTAGCAGGGGTGTCCAATCAACCCGATCGTATTGGATTGGGTTGATTTTCAGCGATGTCTGTCCGCCACCTTAGAGCAGGCGGACAGGTTATGGAGCAGCAGTCTTTAGACCGCTGCTTCATAACTTGTGTTTTCGGCGAGTCTGAAGGTCGCCAGAAACACAGGGCATCAAACTCCATACGGGGCTTGGTAAATAGGCCCCATAGGGCTGTATCATCCCCAAACGTTTTCTTTTTTTCTATAAAAACTGCAGGATCAGGAGTAAGGGATGGGGCGAATGTTTTGCAACATTCGAAAAATGAAACGAATTTTAACACATTCGTTCATTCGAATCGAATTTCGAATGTTTATATAACATTCTAACATTCGATTTTTGAATGTTCGGTTTCGAATTTTACGATTACATTCGAAAATATTAGTTTCGAAAAATTCGAATTTATATTTGTAATAGTATTTCTAATGCTTTCTTTAAATGTAATATTCGAATTATGCAATATTCTATATGGAAACATTCCAAATGATATATTTGTATCTATTATGTATCAATTTACTAGATTCCCGCCCTACCACATGAACTATTGAACTTCTGAATAGTATTTGTTAAATAGAATGTTAAATTCGAAATTTCGAATGTGGACATTCTATCTAATTATAAACATTCGAATTCGAAAGTGACATTCAAATACTATAAATAGCATTCGATTATATAATTTTTAAGAATATTCATTCTTATCAACATTCGGATTTATAATTCGAATTTCGGTAATAACATTTGTTCTAACATTCGAATTCGGAAATTTACACATTTGCCCATCCCTAATCAGGAGACAAGTTAAGGCTACAATAAAAATGTATGCATCACTTACAAAAAACCCCCTGAAAAAGAACATAAGTTGGCAGTGATAGAACGATAAGCAAATATTATTTATTATATAGTCATGCACAATTTATTAATAATCATAATGTGTTATTTCCCCTATACTGGATTCACCAGAATTTTCAGTGCATTTCCCAGTATGCTTTGTGTCCAGCAGGGGGCATCTGTATCAATGAAAAGAGGAACTCTATACTTTGTAAACTAAGATTAAAATCTTTAGATGTGATTCTTCTAAGATAAAGTATTAGTGTTTTGTGCTGATAATGTTAAGACTACAGGTTCATTATCATCTTTTGTGGAAGAAATATCTGTAATTTATTTTATAAACCAGAACCTAAGGTGAATTATGGACTAGTTTGAGTTTGTATATTAAAAAGAAACCTTCAAGTCCTGGTTTTATTTTCCTATAGTTTAGTAAAGTTTACAGTTTTGACCTAAAGTATGTATAGGATTTGCTAAATAAGAATGCAATAGAACCTTTACCCAGATATATAAATAGGAATGAACATAACTGTATACTTAGGATTATATATAAAGCCATGTGTAGGAATGCAGGGTTAAAATAAACAGATACTGTATTCCTTTAGAATTGGACATTGATACACTACATTTTGGTTAGTATTATACAGAACAACTGTCTCTTGAATAAAAGAAGCCAAAACGTGCTGAAACAAGTTGTTAGAATTTGTTATGAGCTGTTTGTTCATCTGAGTTTTGACAACTTTTGTTTAAAGGGATTTTCCCCTGGTACAAATGGTCTTTTACTGTAAACTCATATGATCAAGCCTAATTCTCCCAGCTGGATGTGATAACACAATACCTCCCACATTTCCTTGAGCCTTCCTTTCACAGGAAGGTGGGGGGGGGGGGGGACTTGTGTCCACTGGTGTTTTATGGGCATCACCACTAAGAGTTGGGACATGAGTGTGGGTGGGGCAGGTGTGTCATGGGGTCATACATGCCATAGGCATAGCCAGGACATTCCCTGGAAACCAGGACATTTGCTGCAGAGACGACAGTGAGCAGATCTCCCAACCTATCCAGGACACCAAATTTGCAGGGTTTAAACACACATCACAACCCTTCAACAGAAAACCACCATTATAGTATAAGGGTATCTTTGTAGATATAAGTTTCCTAAAGGCTTGTGATCTACACCAAGTTATCTATGGTCAGTAACACAAAAATGACATGTTCTAATTTATCCATTTGTTGTCAGTGGGTACTTTTTAAATTATATTCTACAGTTTGTTCTTGTGTTTATAGTATATTATTCTAGCAAACACATAGTCAGGGCAGCATTGGCTGGTTATTTGTATATATACAAAATAAGGACAATTTTCCTTTAATTTATTATTGATGACATTATGTCACAGATACTGGGCTGCAGGGGTTAAACCTCGACCCCCTTACTTACCTCACCCCCTCCTGTTTCTAAGCAGATTTGGGCTTTTTGAGAGCCACCACGATCTTCCAGACCTTGGATTTACTTTGTAGGTCACACATCATCAGGAAAGAGCTAGTCCCTGACCGCATAGTCCCTATCCGGCCGATGGGGCCCCTGGAACTGCCGGTCGGACACATAGTCCCACATCCCCTGTGTCCCTTACCCCAGGTTTCTCCAGCGGCCCCTTGTCCCAGAGCTCCGCTCTCTTGGGGATTGTTACCTCTTTGGGAGGGCAAGAGGTGGGGTGATTGCCGGAGGGGAGCTCCCTTGGGAACCGGAGGTTTCAGACTCCTCTCTACAACCCCCACTCTCCAGTGGCCTTCCTGGTGTACGTTTAGTCACCCATAGCTCCGGCCCCCAGCCATGGATCACGTTGCTTTTTGGACTACAGCAGCTGTGGACTGAGGGCTTCCTAACAACACCCTGGAAGTGCCACCGCTCCCCCGGGATCATCTCGGAACCACTATCCTTATACTGCTGGACTCTATGGGACAATGGACTCTATGGATGGCGCCAGCCTGTCTGGAGAGGCAGGAATGGCAAAAGATTTAGGGGACTGATAAGGCTCTTATCTTGATGAGATTGTGTATATAAACTGTGTGTTTTCCCAATAAAAGTCAGTTCTTGTTTCACCTGAATGCTAGTCTGTCTAGTTATTTGGATGGGCTCCTGCTATAATCACTCTTCGACACTGTATATTGGCAGGTTCCAGGTGTTGGACAGATCCTTTGGCAGAGCTACCCAGTTGGGGTAGCCAGGTTCTGTCACAACATAAATCTGTATAAACACAGTTTTGATGTATATCAGGATTATTCAACTCTGGTCCTCAGGACACACTAACAGGATAGATTCTAAAGATATCTGAACCAGAGAAATAATCAGCATCTTGGTAACCAATCTGCTCTTACCCAAGGTAATATAAAAAAAACTGGCCTGTTATTGGCTCCAGATGATTGGTACTGAAAAACCCTGTGTTGGTTGTAGATTAGGGTCCTGGGTTTTATGAATGCCATTCTTTAGAGGCATACAATCATATTTGTTATCACAGCAGTAATGTACTGATTACTAAACAACATAAATGCTTTCAAAATAAAGTACTGGGAAGCAGACCTGCCCTTTGGACAGGGCAAGAGGGGCATCTGCACAGAACCTGGGGGCCACAATATTTGGGGTGAGGTTATGAGAAGCTGCAATATACATCCTGTATCTGAAGGTTTAAGGTATCAGAAGGTGTCATATTTAGTGTTATCCTTTTTATAGGTAACAATTAATGTTGGGACAGGGATGGGCCATACATGTAGAGGGGAATAAAAGTGCTGTACTGAGGGGCCCCAAAAATTTGTCTTGCTCAGGGCATCCAAATGCTAATGGTGGCCCTGCTGGGAAGAAACACAAAACTGGTTGATTCAATGTTGCTATAACATGTTTGGCGTGTTACCTCCAAGGTTGCTAGTTCCTCCCCACCGTGCACGATGCGGAACGAGTACAGGTGCTCCGTTATAGGCTGAGGAACGATCTCACAACCCATCAAACACACAGGCTGGGCAGCAGATTTGCTTTTGTTCCTATCCTGATAAAAATACAGCTGTCCGTCCTTTATGCAGCAGTAGCGAGATTTCCATTGGCTGTTAATTAGCACATTCAGGTAATCTGCAAGAAAACAATCTCTTTATTTCTATTCATTTAAAGTATTAGCAGTCAGCTCTACAAAAAAATTAAACATGAATAATAGATACTTTACTATCATAGGAAGTTACTGACATCTCACAGGAAGTGACTGTTGGTGTTATAAGGATGATTAAATCTCATTTAAAATGAGTGCTGGTGTCAGACTATTGGAAAACACCACAGTTGAGGTAGCACATTTTAAAGAAACATGCCAGTGTAGAAATAATATGCTCTATTTTGTTAGATCAATACATGTGTAAGCAAACTCCCTTTTTTCTCATGTTTTTACTCCTTCAGAATGGTTTAACACAGAATCAAAGTTGCACTAATAAAACAACAACATTCTGTACCAGATAAAGATGCAGCCTGCAGGACTGGACTGGGAACAAAAATAGGCCCGGGTATTTAAAGGCAGTGCAGCCCACATCAGTTAGACTTCTGTCAGCTAGGTAGCCATAATAGACCAGATCTCTTGTCCTTCAGCACCTCTGCTTAAAAGCCAGGCAGACAGAAAGTAAGAGATTTCCTATTGTTACCCATATTAAGTGAGGGTGCGGTCTCTATATAGCAGCAAGGCCCACATTTGCCCTGTATGCCCTATGGCCAGTCCGGGCCTGGCAGCTTGTGGTTGGTGCATACGCGTTTCTCCATCTCATTTTCTGACAAGCTGTTTCCTCCTTGGAGTGGCAGGCACAGGAGCACAGCTTTGACTATGTATTGAACTACTTTGCAGGGGTTAAAAACAAATTGAAAGAAAGGAAATTGTTTATAAATAAAATATAATAATATATTATTTTCTTGTTCTTAATTTTATAAATAAAATATCAAATGATAAAGAGTATTATATTTTACACTACATTTTCCCTTTTAATTATATAAATAATTTTTATCATCTTTATCTTTAAATTTGGTCCAACACAATCAAACATAATTACATTCAAATATAAGAATACAACACAACACTTATGTTAGCACTACAATCATATAAATATAGTAGAACTCCCAGCTTAAAACGATGCTGCAGAATTGTGTAATGACCGGAGATCTGTAAACGTGTGACTGACATTTAATAGCAGAATTAATACAATCAAAACACATCTTTGGTTCCAACTAAATGCCAATCTCACAACTTGCTTTTATATTGTTATTCGCAATGTTCTGAAGCTACCCAGGTCATAACAATTATTGTGGATTTACATAATCACCAGACATGATTTATTCGTAATAAAGCACCTGAGATTTGCAAGCAAAGTGCCCAAAATATGCAAAAATAATGCAAGTAAACCTTCAAAAAAAATACACATTTGTTTAGTCAATCAAGCACTGATTTACACAATTCTTGCAAAAAGTCCTACTATTTATTTCTACATGTACAGGAAATTCCCAGAAGAATAAAAATCTCTCTCTGTATTTAATTAATTCTTATACCTCCCAATGCCTTCCTTGATTGTTAGGGCTGGACTGAGTGAGGGAGTCTTGTTGGCCGACAGGGGCGAAGTTGCATCCGTTTGGTGAGTGTGGTTGGGCAAAGACAAGGCAAGCTTTGGGTAGGATTAGGCCAGTCCCTGGTGTCTCTTTGGATACCAAAACATTTCTAGGGCAGGGAAAATTGGGTAGAGCCAGAAGGGTGGGGTTCTCAAACTGTAAAAATGGTTGAGTGCTTTTTTTTTTTTACTTTTTTCCACAGATGATTCTTTCCAATAATTCATATAAAATTACACTGAAGTCTATGAGAATTAAGACAGGACATTTAACATTTGATAATCTACTGTTACATTCATGAAAAATGTTTACTTTTTTGGAAAAAACAAGAGTTGAATGTTTTAAATGAATAAATGTGACCATTGCTTGTTATTTTTAATGAATCTGCCAAAACATTCACAGACTAAATAAAACTTCTGCAAATGCAGTCAAACATGAATTGCAACTTGAATTAAACCTGTCTGCGGCCTTCAGCTTCCTTCAAGATACCTTAGAACCTTGTTTTGGTGCCAGCTTGGCATTGCTTCTGGAGTTGTTTATCAGATTAACAAAAAGGTCATTGGTACTATGTTTTCAGAAAAAAACGGGAGCTGGTGAGAAATATGAACTCAAGTTATTTTTGACCTAGGCATCCAATGGGTAATGGGAATTTTCCCACAGTAGTAATGTGGTCGGTGACACAGATGCTCAGGCAATGTTGCAGCAGTCACATTATTTCCATGGTGACATTGTGACAGTATCAGCTTCGGGATGAACATAAAGTGGACTTGATAGGGCACATTTTTTGGGGGCTAAAAACTGTACTTCCTTTCTTGTTCTAAAGACAGGATGGGGCCACAAGTTGATAAGCATGAAAATAAATGGTAAAACAAAGGAAGCCTTACTTGATGTCTCTATGTTCTTCTCTGTACATTCTGAGGATGTGGACTTTTTCCTCCCAAGATTCATGAGGTTGCTGAGTTTGAGCCCAGCGCTACCTTTCTTCTTCACTGCAAGAGAAAGTGTCGTAATGTTGTGTGAGTCACTAATGATAGAAATACCTGTAGACTGATAACATAACCTAGTTTTTTTTAGTTAAAATCATTGGTGAAAACTAGTGAACTAGCAGCTGTGAAATGAAATAACTGGACCAAAATATGGATCTTATTCACAGAAGGTTTTAAAACTCCTATATTTCTGACAAAGCTACCAGGTCAGCTGCAAACATATGCTTTAAATGTTTGCTTTTTTTGTTAAACATGTATGTTACTGTCCTGAATGGAACCACTTTATTTGCTTATATGTAGAGGCATGTCCCTTCCCATCAATATAGCTGTAGGGCCAATGAGAAGTTGAGCCAATGAGAAGTTACCAGCCAATGAGAAGTTGAGAATCATATATTGTGCATAAATATGTTAATCTGTTTAAACTTTGAAACTAGTAGGGAATCCATAAACCTTTTTTTCATGAAGCCTATTTTATCATGGCCAGTTCCTGCTTATTTATATGCATGAGAACATTTTGTTATGGCTAAAAAAACATAATACTTCTTAAAGATTTAAATTTGTTCATTAAAGACCAGAATGAGCTGATGAAAGTGGAATCTTTAATAAATTTATAAGTCTATTAAGTGTTCAGTAACAATATAAGGAGCCTGTTTTGTTTCCTTCCTTTTGCTTCTTGTCTAATTATGCTGTGAAGCTAAACTTTGTAATACAAGAGGCTTTTGTAAAACAAGACTAAGGAATTCTTATTATTAAAACCGTCTCATTACAAAAATCATAACCAGAATGAAACAGAGAAGTATTCATTTGGTTTTCAAATGTTTTACAGTTTATTTTCTGGTTTCATTAAACATTTTATTTAACTTTTATTTACAGGAGTCGCAAGCAAATACATAATGTCATTGTTTTTTTTATTATTTATTACTTAAAACCTTTATGACATTTATATAAAAATTTCACTATGATTTTGTGATGAAATGTTTGATTTTTTACCATGTATTTAATAGAGAATATTCTAAATTTATAAAGTGGTAAATATGAAAACAAGTGATATAAGGGCCTATTAAAATCTTAATATCAAATGATTTGTCTATAAAATTCCCCATAGAATGTAATGGTGATTTTCAGTAAAAAAATCATTAGACACATTTTCCTATAGAATTGTGATTGGCCCCTTAACATACTTGCAGCAAAATTGTGTGTGTCAGCGTTATTTTACTGTTGTCCCCACTATAAATCATTACCAGAACTGAAAAAAAATATTTATATGCTCTACACACACACACATGCATGCCCACACACTGAAACACACTGAAACACACATGCCCACACATGCCCACACACACATACAGACACACACATACACACATGCATGCCCACACAAAGACACAGACACAACACAAACGCATACACATGCATGCTCACACACACACAGACTCACACATACACACACATGCACAGACACACACACAAACATACACATGCCACACACACATACTCACACATGCACACACACACACACACACACACACACACAAACACGCATTCACATGCATGCTCACACATACACACACATGCACAGACACACACACAAACATACACATGCCACACAAACATACTCACACATGCACACACACACACAAACACGCATTCACATGCATGCTCACACATACACACACATGCACAGACACACACACAAACATACACACCCGCATACTCACACACACATGCATGCCACACACACACAGACACACACATGTACAGTCACACACACAAGCATGCATACCCACACATGCATACGCATATACATGCATGCACATACACACACATGCAAACACACATAAACACATGCACAGACACACATACTCACACACAAACATACACACACGCATACACACAAAAACACATGCAAACACACACATACACATGCAAACACGGATACACATGCACAAATACACATACATAAACACACAGACACACACATGCATACACACACATGCATACACACGCATGCACACACAAACACATACACACGCATACACACACAAACACATACACACACAAACACATACACACGCACACATACAGACACACACAAACACACACAGGCACATACATTCGCACACATACAGACAAACACAAACACACACTTTGTTTAAACAAAAGGGTAACACCCAAACAAAGTTTAGAAAATTTCCATTTATACAAAATTATGACTGAAATTTTTGAAATGGATGCAAACATGACACGACACACCTATGTGTAACATATATAAGCACATACTGTTTATAATTCTTTTTTGTGCTATTTTCTTTACCTTCCTTTACTTCAGGGGTCTCGCAATGTCCATCTGTGCTGCTCCCACTCTCTGAAGTTGCAGAGTGACGATCTGTGGCCTCTGTCTGCAAATGAAGAATAAGCTATAGATGTTCTTAGCTGCAGACCATGTTCTCTGGAGTTGTTTGTATCAGTTTTATGTATAAATAAAACGTATATTCTGCAGTCTCAGGCATTTAAGCTTGCACATGAGGTTTGCTTGCTTATTTATATGATGTTTTCAAAGAACACAGTTAACGTGGCACAACTATCCACAATACATTTCTGCTACTGAGAAGGACAGTTATCCAATCCGGAGTGGCATACACATGTATCTACAGTCACTGGCTGTCTCATTCCCAGGGAACATACCTGCTCCACAACTTTAACTATAATCATTGTTATTTCTACCAATTATTTGTAGAGCACCAACAGATTCCACAGTGCTAAACAAAAGCTCCAGAATTGTTAAAACTGGGGTAAACTTAAAGGGACATTGTATTATAAAATGAGGATCCCCTTAATGTGTTTCCAGTGACTTGTTATATCAGTTACAAAGTATCAAATGTTTGGGAAAGTACTCTTTTAGGCTTATTTTTGGATATGAAATAGATATGATTGCTCTTTCAAACCACAACCCATGGAAATGGGTTGAGCTTGCAAGAACTGCAGACCTGCTTATCGTATCACTCTCTATACACACAATGTCTTCCTTGTGTTATCTCTGTCTCTTATCTCTATGTGTACAGGGAGTGCAGAATTATTAGGCAAGTTGTATTTTTGAGGATTAATTTTATTATTGAACAACAACCATGTTCTCAATGAACCCAAAAAACTCATTAATATCAAAGCTGAATAGTTTTGGAAGTAGTTTTTAGTTTGTTTTTAGTTATAGCTATTTTAGGGGGATATCTGTGTGTGCAGGTGACTATTACTGTGCATAATTATTAGGCAACTTAACAAAAAACAAATATATACCCATTTCAATTATTTATTTTTACCAGTGAAACCAATATAACATCTCAACATTCACAAATATACATTTCTGACATTCAAAAACAAAACAAAAACAAATCAGTGACCAATATAGCCACCTTTCTTTGCAAGGACACTCAAAAGCCTGCCATCCATGGATTCTGTCCGTGTTTTGATCTGTTCACCATCAACATTGCGTGCAGCAGCAACCACAGCCTCCCAGACACTGTTCAGAGAGGTGTACTGTTTTCCCTCCTTGTAAATCTCACATTTGATGATGGAACACAGGTTCTCAATGGGGTTCAGATCAGGTGAACAAGGAGGCCATGTCATTAGATTTTCTTCTTTTATACCCTTTCTTGCCAGCCACGCTGTGGAGTACTTGGACGCGTGTGATGGAGCATTGTCCTGCATGAAAATCATGTTTTTCTTGAAGGATGCAGACTTCTTCCTGTACCACTGCTTGAAGAAGGTGTCTTCCAGAAACTGGCAGTAGGACTGGGAGTTGAGCTTGACTCCATCCTCAACCCGAAAAGGCCCCACAAGCTCATCTTTGATGATACCAGCCCAAACCAGTACTCCACCTCCACCTTGCTGGCGTCTGAGTCGGACTGGAGCTCTCTGCCCTTTACCAATCCAGCCACGGGCCTATCCATCTGGCCCATCAAGACTCACTCTCATTTCATCAGTCCATAAAACCTTAGAAAAATCAGTCTTGAGATATTTCTTGGCCCAGTCTTGACGTTTCAGCTTGTGTGTCTTGTTCAGTGGTGGTCGTCTTTCAGCCTTTCTTACCTTGGCCATGTCTCTGAGTATTGCACACCTTGTGCTTTTGGGCACTCCAGTAATGTTGCAGCTCTGAAATATGGCCAAACTGGTGGCAAGTGGCATCTTGGCAGCTGCACGCTTGACTTTTCTCAGTTCATGGGCAGTTATTTTGCGCCTTGGTTTTTCCACACGCTTCTTGCGACCCTGTTGACTATTTTGAATGAAACGCTTGATTGTTCGATGATCACGCTTCAGAAGCTTTGCAATTTTAAGAGTGCTGCATCCCTCTGCAAGATATCTCACTATTTTTGACTTTTCTGAGCCTGTCAAGTCCTTCTTTTGACCCATTTTGCCAAAGGAAAGGAAGTTGCCTAATAATTATGCAAACCTGATATAGGGTGTTGATGTCATTAGACCACACCCCTTCTCATTACAGAGATGCACATCACCTTTCGAGCCTATACAGCTTGGAGTAAGACAACATGCATAAAGAGGATGATGTGGTCAAAACACTCATTTGCCTAATAATTCTGCACACAGTGTATACACATAGCCCAATACTGAAAAAGAAAAAATGAAAATGTAATACCTTAGTATTAATATCTCCAACCCCTACTGAGAGTGTAACTTCTACTGACTCTTGCTTTTCTGTACAAATTACTGCAGTATAGGTGATCATCTTAATGGGTAAAAACAGTTATTTCAAATGACAAAATAAATGTAGAGGAGCTATAATAAACAATTTAATACACTTGACCTAATATAATGGATCATTAGGAACACATTAAAGATGAGAAAATGTGATAGTGCACTGTCCCTTTAAAGGGCTAGATTACAAATGGAGCGCAATTAATAGTGCAGGTTGTATAATGTTAATGTAATGTTTCACACACACACACACTCTATAATGCAGGGAGCACTATCAGTTTTCTTATTGTGCTCATATTAAGCGGTGAGTTAAAGGGACAGTAATCACCTTGATATTTGTATATATAATGTTGTTATGTGTAATAAAACAACTTTGCAATATATTTTCATTATTTAGCTCTAAAAATTAAGCACTTTCTAGTTCTCAGAACATAAAATGCACCTGCCGACTTCTCAAGGAGAGGAACCAGCTACGAGTGTGATGGAATGGATGCAGATGTGTTCTGTGTTAATCTGGGTTGTGCTGTTTTATTAATTGTATAATGTTGCATAAAACCCTGACCAGACCGGGAGAAGTGATTGGCTGCTATGGTTCAGAGGAACTCCTTGACTTTATACAAAGAACTACTCAAGATAGATCTCTAAAGAAGAGACTTTAAAAGTATATTGTATGTGGGAGTGCGCAATCTTGTCACGTTTTGTGCTCCACTTCTAAATTACACCAAATATCTTATCTTAGGTGGAGCAACAAGAATATTTTAAAATTGTACCTTATTATGAATTTGTCGTGGAGACTCGGTACTGAGCAGGGAGCTTTCACAAAGCCCTTCAGGCTGTAGACCGCTAATGTCCTGGATCACCTGGTTAATGAGATACAAGATCAGTTTAAGCAATTCAGTAGATAGCATATCATAAAGAATACAGAAGAATTGAGCAAATGAGACAATTATATGAAGAATTATAGACTTATCAAAAAAAAATGTTCTCCAAATCAAACCTTAATGAGACAAAGTAGTCAGTCAATCAACTGATAAGAGTGTTTTGTGTTTTAAGCAGCTGCATGAACTTCCTTCCAAATGGGCTGAGGCACCTCTCTCCCACCCCTATTGGGAAGTTGATTTTTGTTTGCATAATTTTTCTAAAGCCAATACTTCAGTATTCAATTTTTTAGCATAGCTGGAGGTCTTAACAGGCAAATTAAAGGGGAAAAATATGTCAGTACACTGTCTCTTTAAAGTTTGTGTTTTTGCACCAGACAGAGCAAGTATACTCACTGGAAAGACTGAGTGATCTGTGAATTAGAGATGAGTATGTGTTCGTGGATCATCCTAAAAGGGACATGAAACCCAAAATATTTCTTTCATGATTCAGATAGAAAACACAATTTTAAACAACATTCCAAATGACTTCTTTTATCTAATTTTCTTCATTCTTTAGATATCCTTTGTTGAAGAAATATCAATGCACATGGTTGAGCCAATCAAACGAGACTTATTTGTGCAGCCAATCAGCAGCTACTGAGCCTATCTAGATATGGTTTTCAACAAAGGATATATAGAGAATGCAGCACATTAGATAATATAAGTAAATTCGAAAGTTGTTTAAAATGGAATGCTCTTGGCATGCCCTGGGGTTCCGGTGGAGGAGGAGGAGCAAGCACGTGCTGCTGAGCTACCTGCTGAGCTACCTGCTGAGCTACCTGCTTCAGCCCTACAGCTGCTGGCGGTTGTTTTCGCGCCATACCCCAGTCCAGGGGATAGCTAACGGGTTAGCCAAGACAACGCACCTGAACCTGAACAGCGATAAACTCCATCCCGCTGTTATTGCAAGAAGGGAGGTGATATCCCCGCAAACAGACGAATCGAGGCCAACTGGCTTACCCAGCACTCTTAACCAACTGCTCTGAATAAAAGACACAATTTGCCGGGTAAACTTAAGCCCCCACTACCTCTTCAAAAGGCATAGAAAATAACCCAGGAGAAACCCCTTTACCTTGGAAGATCCCTTTTGCTCCTCTGCCCAGCTAAGGACAGAATTTAACATTAGACGGCAACAACTGAGGCCGCATCTGTTGCAGCACGTACCTCATCTCCTATTGCCGAAGTCTGCTTTCAGCAAGCTCTCCGGACTGCGTCTATCCATCACACACTGCTCTCCCCCTTTCCGCCACGAACTGAGCAGAGGCGCGGCTGGGTCCTAATCCAACAGAGGACCAACTGCATCAAAGTCAGTACAGACGGGCCCACCCACCGCTGTGGCTGAACTCTTTCTCACCCCTCCCGCCAGCGTGCCCGGCATCACGGAACTCACACTGCGGAGTGATACTGAATCCTACATGTCTCCCTGAGGTGGCCCTCCCCTTGAGACTCCTCGTTGGATCCTTGGCTGCAGCTCAGATTACCCCATCCCTCTCCCACCGGTGCTGCGTGAGAGGGACTGGAGTAAGCGCTATCTGGAGGGCTAGGAACGAAGGAAAAAGCCCCTGCACGTAGGAAGCCTGCCTCTTGTTTCTCTTCCCTCTCTCCCACCGCTGCTGCGTGAGGGAGGGAGAGATAAATAGCTGCCGGAGGTCAAGACAAGGCAGAGGCACCTAAAGCTGCGGGAGCTGCATCTGCAGGTCTCAGGTAGGAGAGACATTCACCGTATATTCAAGAACCCCATCCTCCAGGGCAAGATAGAATACGGGGTACAGCTGGCGAGGAGAGGTGAGTTAACTATACACCCCTAAAGACTTATCATTGTGCACCTTAAACTGAATGGGCTGCCTGGGTGAAGTTGGGGGAGCAGACAGGGATATCATATTCTTCTCCCAATACTAATATCAAGCATTTCCTTACCAAAGTCATAAAAGGGGGAAGGTAAAAGGGGACAGAAGAAGAAAGGAAGGGAAAGGAGGGGAAGGGCTGAGCAGCCCTATATTACTCATATTGCACTGAATTGGACGGACCACAGTGGATCACGGTCCACCTAAATAAGAGCTCTATCTCCCAGACTATCTGTAAACTTTACTAACATCGGCTTGAACTCTGGTAAAGGCTAAAAGAATAGGGGGAGAGGAGGAGGAAGGGAGAAGGGAAGAGGAAAGAGTTAGTTGCTTTACATCTAATGAACATGCTACTAACGTTGATTGCTTATTTTCTGGCTGACAGATTAACAGCTGCTTTCACCACGAAAAATCTGCTATTAAACTAATATGGACATTTATGCTTATCTTGCTCGCAGAATAACAACCTAACTGCTGGACATTTCATCTCCTAATATATTGTTTAAATGCATACCTAAAATTTATAAGCTTTAAGGAAAATTTAACACACCGCATATTCTGTTCTTATTGTTTAGGATTTAAGTTACTCTTTCTTTCTTCTTTTTTTTTTTCTTCTTCTCTGCAACTAACAATTTCTTCTAACTGTGTTTCTCTTGTGGCACAAGAGTAATTTGATTTTGTTGTCTAGGCAGATACGCTGTCCCAAGATTAATTGGCCTAATTTCACACTCAGAGATTTGAAAAACCAGGACATAGGTTTCCCTTCACTTAAAATATATCTAAATGCCCAGAAATATTAGATTTTAGCTGTAAAGGTAAGAAAGGTCTAATACAACAAAAAAAATAAGAGAACTATAATCTATACCTACTCACTTTGATTAGGGGAACCTAATGATATTAAAGTAAACCTGAGTTCTTTTTTCTTTTTTTTTTGCTTAGTAACTGGACCTAATTTAATCAGGGACCAGTAGAGAATTATTTAACTCTTAGAGAAGGGTTTGGTTCTCTTGTCTCTAAGCTACACGCCATAGGCTCTCTGACTGGTATGGGGACCCTTAATTATAGGAAGCCACACACATCACTTCACTAAAACCAAGGGTGCTAACATATAAATCCCCCCCTTTTTTTTTTTTCCCCCCGTCCTTCACTTTCCTCACTCCCTCCCCTAAACCCCCTCACTCACTTGTCCCTCACATCCCTACCCCTTCCAATAAAATCACGAATGTTTTGCAGCACAGCACAAGTTATTAATTGATCATCACTCACACCATTATCACGTCTTATGGACAAATTCCTCCACAGCCACTCCCGGACTCCCCCACCAGCCATGACAGCTAAAGCAAGAGATAGAAGAAATAAAAATAGTACAGAGCTATCCACAGAGGAACAATCAACCCCTACCAATCCCTTACACTTAAGCGAAACATTTAACATGCAGGCCCTGGTGAGAAACATTGCAGAAGCTTTAAATCCTAAGTTTGATGCCCTTAGGGCAGAGATCAAACAAGAAATTGTATCACTATCGCAAGAACTGAGACACTTCACTAACAGGATTAGTGAAGTGGAACAAAGGGTCTCTGATCTTGAGGATCTCACACTTACTCATAGTGCAAGCATAGATGCCACCGCAACTAGTCTGTCCAAAATGCAAACCAAAATTGAAGATTTAGAAAATAGGGCCAGAAGGAATAACATCCGCATTATTGGCATACCTGAGGGGAAACAGCCTGAGAATCTAAATTTATTTATCACAGATACTTTAGTACAGTTACTTAAAATCTCTCCTAGCAATGCTCAAATAGTGGTAGAAAGGGCCCATAGAATAGGGAGGATGCAGGTTGATAATAGGGGCAATAATAGACCTAGGCCAGTAATAACCAAATTGCTCAATTTCACTGATAAGGTAACCCTTCTCCAACATTTTCGTAAAAATCAGCCCATCATGTTTAAAGAGAACAAGATTCTCCTATTTCAAGACTATTCAGCAGAGACGTCAGCGAGGAGAAGAAATATTGCTCCAATCTGCTCTAAATTTATTCAGCAGGGTTATCAGGCCTTAATTATGTACCCATCTAAACTTAAAGTTTTTGCCAGAGGAGGAACTCACCTTTTTGAAGGTGCACAAGAGGCAGAAAGATTCTTAAATCAATTAAGCTCTAGTGAGTAAACCGAACAGATATCAAGGATTCACTGTCATTGTTTTTATCTTTTTTTTTTAAGGTAATGCTGACAGCGGAACTAGTTCAAAATAGCGTAGGTGTCTTGCGGGGGGCTTCTTTTTTTTTTTTTTTTTTTTTTTTTCTCCTTAGTACCAATTTCATGTATCTATTTACTAAATTAAATGCTTAATTTTAAAATAGTATCTTGGAACGTAGGAGGTATCACCACTCCTATAAAGAGGAAGTCAATCATTTCTCATTTAAGGAAAATGAATACAGAAATAGCTTTCCTCCAGGAAACGCATCTTACCCTAGAAGAAGTATTGAAGTTAAAAACATCATGGGTTAAGGAAGTGTTCGCCACTTCAGAACAGGGGAGAAAGAGAGGGGTAGCCATCTTGGTGGGGAAAAAGATCAATTCAGAAATTCTGCATGTTGGGACAGACCCAGAGGGGAGATCAGTGATTTTAAAAATAAAAATTGATAATCGTGTGTTCACAATGTGTAATGTTTATGCACCTAACACTCTTGATCCAGAGTTCTGGAATCAATTACAGACAGAGATACTCTCTGTACTAGAGGGTAACCTTATTCTCGCAGGAGATTTCAACATGGCTCCACAGTGTCCACTTGACAGGCTGAGACAAAACACAAAACAGAAAAAACATAAAAAAGACAACTTGGAGTCTAAAATTTTCACTAGGCTTATGCAAAACTTAGGTGTTAGGGACATATGGAGGATGCAAAATCCCGATGTTAGAGAATATTCTTGCCTATCTAAAGCCCATAAAACATTATCAAGGATCGATCTCTTTTTGATAGACGAAAGACTGCACATTCGAGGTTAAGGCAAAAATCCTTCCTATATGTATATCTGATCATGGGCCAATATCTTTAGATCTCCAAGATAAACAGCCTAAGTTCAAGTTAAATCGCTTCTTCTTCCCCTCTCACTTAGCATCAGACATGAAATTCAAGAACTGGCTAAGAGCTAAATTTAATGACTACGACCTCTGCAACTCAGATTATAGAGATCGTCCTGCCATATATTGGGAGGCAGCAAAGGCTGTAATAAGAGGTGAAATTATAGCGTATATGGCCATATTAAATAAAAAAAGGCAACAAAGAGATAAGGAATTAACGCATGCAGTTATAAACGCATATAATAGATTCCTTCTTGACTCTAACCCTGCAAATTGGACCAAGTATATCAGAGCAAAAAGCAATAAAGACGATTTTTTGCTATACAGAGAAACCCAGAATGAACTAAAACTACAGTCCAAATTATATAAATATGGCAATAAATCTGGGAAACTCCTAGCTAGATTGGTCAAAAGCGAGAAAAAATCTTCGCTAATCGAAAAACTGGTGCTAGAAGGGAAGGAAGTATTTAAGCATGAAGAAATAGTGCAAGAAATGGAAAAATATTATCAGGAACTCTATTCATCCAGATACTCAGATTCACCTCGAGCAGAGGACTTTTGGAGCAAAATATCAATCCCCAAGCTATCTATTGACATAGCCGAAGCTATCAATATGCAAATCACAGAGGAAGAAATTAAAAAAACAATTTCTGACCTTGCTCTGAACAAAACTCCTGGGCCAGACGGGTTACCCAATGAGCTATACAAAATACTATCTTCTGAAATATCAACCCATCTTTGTAAATATTATAATTCTATCTATATTAAGGGAGAAGAGATGACAAAACTTTTTACATCCTCCTACACAACCCTAATACTTAAAAGTGGAAAGGACCCAACTTCAAGGGGGTCTTATAGACCAATTGCTCTATTAAATTCTGATTACAAGATTTTCACATCAATCATTGCTCAAAGGTTACAAAAAATACTAGGTGACATCATTCATAAAGACCAAGCTGGTTTCTTAAATGCTCGAAATTCTGCAGCAAAAATTAGAGAGATCTTGGTAACATCAGAATATCTTTTTAATGTTGGGGAGGAGGGGAGAAGAGGGCGAAGGACCCCACCAGATCTAGCGGTCATCTCGGTTGATGCCGAGAAGGCCTTCGATTCCGTTCACTACGACCATCTTCTCACTTCATTAGCGAAGTTTGGCTTCACAGGTAGTTTCCTTCACTTTATCAAAAATCTTTATAAACAGCCTTATACAAGGCTAATCGTAAATAACTTGTTGTCATCCCAGATAGTACTGGGTAGGGGGACCCGTCAGGGCTGCCCCCTCTCTCCTCTCCTCTTCAACATCTGCATTGAACCTTTGGCAACTGCGATCAGGCAACAACTAGAAGGTATTAAAATACAGGATTATGAAATAAAGTTAGCCCTATATGCAGATGACATTCTTATATATCTATCAAACAGTAAAAAAAATCTTCCTAAATTACTACAAATCATTGATCAATTTGGGTCCTTTTCTGGATATAAAGTAAATACTACAAAGTCAGAATTACTCTGGCTTAAAAAAAACAGTTCCTCTTCCAGTAATATTCCCTTCCGATTAGTAAAAGACTCATTTAAATATTTGGGTATCCACATCCCGAGTGATCCCAAAGATCTTTATAAGCTTAACATCCTACCAATTATATCAATATTCAGGGAAAAGCTCAGAAACTGGGAGAGTTTGCCACTCTCCATTTCTGGACGGATAGCACTTTTTAAGATGGTCCTCTTTCCAAAACTGTTATATGTTCTACAGAACACGGCGATAATGCTTTTGGACAGGGACATACGAGTAATTAATAGCTTACTTCGGAGGTTCATTTGGCAAAAAGTAAGACCCAGAATCTCCTTGACCAAATTGTCATCCTCTAAAGCTTGTGGAGGCTTTGCATTGCCAGACATAAAGTTTTATAATCTGGCATTCTTAGCGCGAATAACGGCGGATTGGATCTGTTCCAGAGACTATGTCCTGAACAACAAATTAGAAGAGAAAATTTGCTATCCATACACACCTATAGCTCTCCTACACTGTGAACTTAAAGAGTGGCCAGTTAATATTAGAGCACTTAAAATGTTCTCAAATCCCCTGAGGGCCTGGAAGAAAATAGGAAAGATCCTTGATTTTAACTGTCAGATATCTCAATATCTACCGTTAATAGGTAATCCTAAATTTCAGGCAGGCATAGACTCAGCGGTGTTTAAACATTGGCACGCATCAGGATTAAACAGACTTATACAATTCGTGGATCAAGAGAGAAAATGTATTATAGCATTTGATGAACTTAAAACTAACTTTAATCTTTCAAACAAGGATTTATTTGCCTATCTACAGGTAAGGCACTACATCACAGATACTATGAGACCAATTAACTGGCGATGTGACCTGGGTAGGCTGGAGCTCTGGCTGACTCTGGTAAGGAGCGGGTTAATGTCAATTACCCCATGCTACCATCTACTGGGGGAAGGCAAAGGGGAACATCTCCTTGGAAAACTAACCCAAGCTTGGAGCTTGGTCTTGCCACAAGAGCACATTGACAGCCAACTCATAAAAACCTCTATTAGTAGAGTATCTCAGGCCACAATCTCAGCCACCTGGAGAGAGGCTCATCTAAAACTTTTACATAAATATTATTATACCCCTGAGAAAGCATTTAAGTTCAATAATCTAAATTTTGACAAATGCCCTAAGTGTTACATGGAGGCCGCAGACTTGAGACACATGATCTGGGATTGTCCATTGATTAGACAATGCTGGTATAAAGTTGAATTCTGGGCAAGAACGTCCCTTAAATTCTCCCCTCTGGGTCTTTCACTGCTTCAGGTCATATTCTGTTTAAATAATCCAGAAGAACATAGCCCTAATGGAAAGTTAATTACCATAATTATTTTGGCAGTTAGGTATTTAATCTTCAAGAAGTGGAAGTTAAGAAACTTACCAACAGTACCAGAGATTAAAAATTTTCTTAAAAAGCAATGCATTATAGAGCAGCGAGACACCAATATTGATAAGGAATCGGATATTCAGTCCTTCTTTAATAAGTGGGCACCATTTATTAAATCCCTTACACCACCAGAAATTGATCAAGTAATATTTCCTTTTCAAAACTCAGAACTGGTACTTCTGGGATTATGGTAAAAGCAAGACACATTATCTTTTCTCTTTCTCCTGGTACGATACAGGAGAATCTTTTTGTTCTTTTTATCTTTATATATAAATATATATACCCTTTTTTTTTTTTTTTCCCCCTCGCAAGACTAACCTTGAACACGTTGATATTATCATCACCTGAGATAGCTTAGGATCTTATCTACAAGACATGACTCACAATGTAACTCTCCAGGGATGACGATATATGCTCAGAGGAGGGGGGGGTGGGGGGAGAGGGGAAGATTGCTTCTGGCCCTGTTCCTGGCCATAGTTGTGATACTGATATTGATGTTTTTGTTGGGGGAAGGGGAGGGAGGGGAAAAAATGGGGATAAAATATACTCCATCAGAGAAATTATAATCATTTAGGATTGACAGAATGGAATTTAATTCATAGTATTCTTATTCTATTTCTTTTTTTATTTTTTCTTTATTTTTTCTCTTTTTCTTTCTTTGCTTGCTGATGTTTCTTTGACGGTTTATTCTTTGTTTTGGAAATTATCGAAAATGTATAAATCGGTTGGAGTTTAATAAAGATGATTTTAAAAAAAAAATGGAATGCTCTTTCTAAATCATGAACGAAAAAAATTCGGTTTCATGTCCCTTCAAGGCATACCTCCCAACATTTAAAAATTCAAAAGAGGGACACCCCCCCCCCCCCGCGGCAAAAAAATTGAAATGTGGTGGGCGGGGCTTAAAAAATCATAAGACCAAAGTAATTTAAATAAAATTCTAATTAAAGTCATATATTTTAATACACTTAGGCAGCAAATCAAACACAAGCTCAAACCACTGGTATGGCTATGTGAGCTATGTATTTAATTAGCCTTTGCAAAGACATTGCTAAATATTTTTATCTTAATTGGAGATTTAATAATAAATTCTTTAAAACTGCTCTCTGCATTCCCCATTAATATTCTAGATTCTGGCCTTTAAAGTCAGCAAAAATGCACAGTAGCACACTACATAGCATACACTTACACATGCAGATACACACACACTACATAGCATACAATTATACATGCAGATACACACACACTACATAGTATACACTTACACATGCAGATACACACACACTACATAGCATACACTTACACATGCAGATACACACACACTACATAGCATACACTTATACATGCAGATACACACACACTACATAGTATACACTTACACATGCAGATACACACACACTACATAGCATACACTTACACATGCAGATACACACACTACATAGCATACACTTATACATGCAGATACACACACACTACATAGCATACACTTATACAGGCAGATACACAGACATTACATAGTATACACTTATACATGCAGATACACACACACTACATAGCATACACTTATACATGCAGCATACACTTATACATGCAGATACACAGACACTACATAGTATACACTTATACATGCAGACACACACACACTACATAGCATACACTTATACATGCAGATACACACTTATACATGCAGATACACGTACACACACTACATAGCTTACATTTATACATGCAGACACACACTACATAGCATAAACTTATACATACAGATACACACACACAGTTATGGATACAGATAGACACACACACTACATCATATATGGGTATCTGTAATTCATTGTATGGGGTCCTGGGGTTGGCAAGCACATTAGCTGGCAGTCTGCGGCTGCCACTGTTCGTTACCCTGGTATTAGCACTGCTCATTGTATAAAACTGAAGGCATGCTAGTATTATCATCAGGGGTTAGACATCATCACTACCAGAGGTAGGTTAGAGAGGTCACCATTACCCGTGGTCAGAGTGTATACAGCCTTATTACTCCTGCTCAACCCACACACCATTCCTTTTCCACAGGGAATCTAACAGGTATCTAACCATGTGAGAGCAAAGCCAGCTGCTTCTGAGTATGGGCCCAATAGAATTTTTTTTTTTAATGCATGGGGCAAATCGGGACAGATGGCTAGCAACCCGGGACAGGGGGACAGACCCCTAAAATCGGGACTGTCCCTCGAAAATTGGGACAATTGGGGGGTATGCTTTAAGGGAAGTATATAAGAATGGTTGAATGTCTATTATTCTGTATTCTAATTGCAGAAAGAAAGTATCCTCTTTGACATTTGTTTTACTGTGTAAATGTATCTATAAATTAAATCTTACCATTTGAATAACCTTCAAATATTTAAAAATAGCATCTGAATAGAACATACACTTGTTGATTCTAATACTATCTAAAGAGTTAAAATTGAAAGCAAACAATGCTTGTGAGTTTGCTAAGTAACTTTGCAATATACATTATGTTAAAAAAAAGATGCTGCACCATTTTTAATATTTGGTACCTTTTTCACACCTATACACATAAACTAGGAAAAATGAGAATTAATTTGCAATACCCAAATGCCAAATGTTCAACAGTCATTCAGTATTCTATTAGAACAGGCAAATGCTGCTACTAATTTTATTGTCAAGGAATGTGTTAACACAATTGTCAAACTTTAAGAGTAAGAGAATCTAAAATTAAAGGGATGTGAAACTCAATTTTTTTCTTTTTTCATTCAGATAGATTATTCAATTTTAAAAAACTTTCCAATGTACTTTGTTTCATTCTATTGGTGTACTTTGTTGAATTAGTAGCAATACACTGCTGAAAGATAGCTGAACACATCAGGACAATAAGAAGAGACATATGTTTGTGGCCACCAATCACAAGCTAGCTCCCAGTAGTGTATTGCTGATCTTGAACCTACCTAGGTATGCTTTTTAGACAGAGGATACGAAGAGAACAAAGCAAATTAGATAGCAGAAATACATTGGAAATTTGTTTAAAATTACATTCACTGGCCTCTAGTTATTAAGCTCCGTACTTACCTGCATTCGCCGGCCCCAATACGCCCGCCTAAGTTCACCTAACCTCGCTGCCGCAGACCTGAATACGCTCGCCAAAGTTATCAATAAAGCTGTCAAAAAGCAGCGCACCAAGTACGGAGCGATGAGCAGCGGACTGTTGTTAACTAACAGTCATCGATCTCGCTGCTCTTCGGCTTTTTTTACAGCTTTATTGATAACCCTGTCACTAAGCACTCACACTATACTATACTGTTTACCCCCTATACCGCCGCTCCCGGACCCCGCCGCAAGTATAATAAAGTTATTAACCCCTAAACCGCCGCTCCCGGACCCCGCCGCAAGTATAATAAAGTTATTAACCCCTAAACCGCCACTCCCGGACCCCGCTGCAAGTATAATAAAGTTATTAACCCCTATACCGCCGCTCCCGGACCCCGCCGCCACCTACATTATACCTATTAACCCCTTATCTGCTGCCCCCTATACTGTCGCCACCTACATAAACGTATTAACCCCTATCCTGCCGCTCCCGGACCCCGCTGCAACAAAATACATTTTTGAACCCCTAAACCGCCGCTCCCAGAGCCCGCCGCCACCTACATTAAACTTATTAACCCCTATCCTGCCCCCCTATACCGCCGCCATCTATATTAAACTAATTAACCCCTATCCTGCCCCCCCTATACCGCCGCCACCTATATTAAAGTTATTAACCCCTATCCTGCCCCCCCTACACCGCCGCCACTATAATAAAATTATTAACCCCTAAACCTAAGTCTAACACTAACCCTAACACCCCTAACTTAAATATTATTTAAATAAATCTAAATAAAAATTACTCTTATTAACTAAATTATTCCTATTTAAAACTAAATACTTACCTGTAAAATAAACCCTAAGATAGCTACAATATAATAAATAATTACATTGTAGCTATTTTAGGATTTATTTTTATTTTACAGGCAACTTTGTATTTATTTTAACTAGGTACAATAGTTATTAAATAGTTAATAGCTATTTAATAACTACCTAGTTAAAATAATTACAAAATTACCTGTAAAATAAATCCTAACCTAAGTTACAATTAAACCTAACACTATCATTAAATTAATTAAATAAATTACCTACAATTACCTAAAATTAATTACAATTAAATTAACTAAACTATAGTACAAAAACAAACAAACACTAAATTACAGAAAATAAAAAAAAATTACAAGAAGTTTAAACTAATTACACCTCATCTAAGCCCCCTAATAAAATAAAAAATAAAATAAAAAAATAAAAGTCCCTACCCTATTCTACATTACAAAATAATCAGCTCTTTTACCAGCCCTTAAAAGGGCTTTTTGCGGGGCATTGCCCCAAAGTAATCAGCTCTTTTACTTGTAAAAAAAAATACAACCCCCCAACATTAAAACCCACCACCCACATACCCCTACTCTAACCCACCCAAACCCCCCTTAAAAAAACCTAACACTAACCCCCTGAAGATCTCCCTACCTTGAGTCGCCTTCACCCAACCGGGCCGAAATCTTCATCCAAGAAGAGGTCCTCCATCCGGTAGAAGTCTTCATCCAAGGGGCGCAGAAGAGGTCCTTCATCCGGTAGAAGTCTTCATCCAGGCGGCGTCTTCAATCTTCATCCATCCGGAGCGGAGCGGAGCCATCTTCCAAGGAGCCGACGCAGAGCCATCTTCTTCATCCGGAGTCTTCTTACACAATGACGGTACCTTTAAGTGACGTCATCCAAGATGGTGTCCCTTCAATTACGATTGGCTGATAGGATTCTATCAGCCAATCGGAATTAAGGTAGGAAAAATCTGATTGGCTGATTCAATCAGCCAATCAGATTGAAGTTCAATCCAATTGGCTGATCCAATCAGCCAATCGGATTGAGCTTGCATTCTATTGGCTGATTGGAACAGCCAATAGAATGCAAGCTCAATCCGATTGGCTGATTGGATCAGCCAATCGGATTGAACTTCAATCTGATTGGCTGATTGAATCAGCCAATCAGATTTTTCCTACCTTAATTCCGATTGGCTAATATAATCCTATCAGCCAATCGGAATTGAAGGGACGCCATCTTGGATGACGTCACTTAAAGGTACCGTCATTGTGTAAGAAGACTCCGGATGAAGAGGATGGCTCCGCGTCGGCTCCTTGGAAGATGTCTCCGCTCCGCTACATATGGATGAAGATTGAAGACGCCGCCTGGATGAAGACTTCTACCGGATGAAGGACCTCTTCTGCGCCACTTGGATGAAGATTTCGGCCCGGTTGGGTGAAGACGACTCAAGGTAGGGAGATCTTCAGGGGGTTAGTGTTAGGTTTTTTTAAGGGGGGTTTGGGTGGGTTAGAGTAGGGGTATGTGGGTGGTGGGTTTTAATGTTGGGGGGTTGTATTTTTTTTTACAGGTAAAAGAGCTGATTACTTTGGGGCAATGCCCCGCAAAAAGCCCTTTTAAGGGCTGGTAAAAGAGCTGATTACTTTGTAATGTAGAATAGGGTAGGGACTTTTATTTTTTTATTTTATTTTTTATTTTATTAGGGGGCTTAGATGAGGTGTAATTAGTTTAAACTTCTTGTAATTTTTTTTATTTTCTGTAATTTAGTGTTTGTTTGTTTTTGTACTATAGTTTAGTTAATTTAATTGTAATTAATTTTAGGTAATTGTAGGTAATTTATTTAATTAATTTAATGATAGTGTTAGGTTTAATTGTAACTTAGGTTAGGATTTATTTAAATAATATTTAAGTTAGGGGGGTGTTAGGGTTAGGTTTAGACTTAGGTTTAGGGGTTAATAAGTTTAGTGGCGGCGGTGTAGGGGGGCAGGATAGGGGTTAATAAATTTAATATAGGTGGCGGAGGTATGGGGGGCAGGATAGGGGTTAATAAATTTAATATAGGTGGTGGCAGTATAGGGGGGGCAGGATGGGGGTTAATAGGTATTATGTAGGTGGCGGCGGGGTCCGGGAGCAGCGGTTTAGGGGTTAACATATTTATTTAGTTGCGGCGGGGTCCGGGAGCGGAGGTTTAGGGGTTAATATGTTTAATGTAGGTGGCGGCGGTGTAGGGGGGGGCAGATTAGGGGTGTTTAGACTTGGGGTACATGTTAGGGTGTTAGGTGCAGACATCTCCCATAGGAATCAATGGGATATCGGACAGCAGCGAACATGAGCTTTCGCTATGGTCAGACTCCCATTGATTCCTATGGGATCCGCCTCCTCCAGGGCGGCGGATAGAAAACCAGGTACGCTGGGCCGGAAAAGTGCAGAGCGTACCTGCTAGTTCTTTGATAACTAGCAAAAGTAGTCAGATTGTGCGAGTGATGTAAGAATCGATCTGTGTTGGACTGAGTCCGGCGGATTGTAGCTTACGTCACTAGATTCTACTTTTGCCGGTCTGTAGGGCTTGATAACTACGGCGAATCAGCCTCGCCACAAATACTCTAACTCTGTATGTGCTTCGCTTGTAACTGTGCCCCAGCTCGCCTCCGGAGAAGCGCACATGTGCGCCTGAATTTATAAAAAAAATAGATGTAATTTTGCATGTTTAGTAAAAGGCGAGCTGGGGCGGAATAATGATACATTTTGCCTGCTGGAAAAAGCATTTACTCACTATTTATCACAGTTCATCCGTATAAATATTTACGCCGCCATATCTTGATTATGAAAAAAGCATTTTTTAGTTATCTATTTTGCGCATATTTATATTATATAATGTTTCCGTGCTATTTTTGCCATATGTTGGTAATTTAAGATCGCAAAATTTAATATATCAATATATTGATATATATCTATCTATCTATATATATATATATATATATATATATATATATATATATATATATATATATATATATAAAACTCTTGGTACCCGTATGCGCCTGTGGAAGTGCAAATTTCTGGCAATAACAGTCTCTTCTTGGTGCTGAACCTTTGAAAAATGAGTTAAAAGAAGAAAGTACTGCATCACAAGATGTAAAAGCATGTATGATAATGGTGTTCGCCTCAGTCTGTATGGCGAAATATAGAACACGCAATTTAAGGAGAAATTTCAGTTCCCTATCGGTGCAAAGCAATGATAAATAAGAAACTGGGCGTATCTGTAGGTCGGGCTGTGAAATTACGCCTATTACTAATGTATATTGGTGCACTTGGGAGCGCGCCCTTGCGCCTAGGCGAATGCAAGCGGAGTACAAAGAAGTTTCTTTCAGATTTGTGCAATTATAGGCGCAGACTGCTTTCATAAATATGGCCATTGGTGCGTATGCGTTATTTGCCTGCAATTACAGGCAAATTGCTTTGAGAAATCTAGCCCTTAGTATTGCTCGTAAAATCAAATCATTTTAAAGAGATGTTTTGCTTGAAATTTGTGAGTTACTGGATTTAAAATCTCATTTTTAAATATTAACAATAGATATACAGTTCTGATTAAGCACTGTGAAGTCATTAAGAGATTTGCATGGCTGAACCACACACTAAAACCTATAAGAGCTACAAATGTAACAATCTAGATCTTATGCCCCACTATGTATGTGCATTGACCCTTCACTCTGCCCTCTCGGTGCTTTTTATTGGGTTCAGCATGTTTTCTGCAGAATTGGCGTCTTCATGAATTCAGAATCCTTATAATCTTTGTATAAACCTTTTTGATATATTGTTAGCAGATATTTAAAGTCTGCTTTATAATTGCCATTACTCCTCATTAATTTGGGTCCCTTTCTCAAAGCTTCTTTGTTAAAAACAATAATAAATTGGCTTCTTTATACTGAAACATCAAAAGATTGGCCACCAAGAAAGGCTTCACATACAGAATAACCCATTATAAGATATTCTTTAGAACCTATTGCGAACAAAGCAGCCAGTCACTGCTGTGACAGTAACTCGTATTTATATGCAATCGAACAGGATGTTAATGTGACAGTACAAACTAAATTCCAGGTATATTATAGCAGATACATACACAGAACCTAGATATGATTTACACTAGACAGCACTGAAAAGAGCAGTGACTTCAGGGATGAGGAGCATGGCTTACTGACAGAATGGGATGACTGAATTCTAGCAGAACAAATGTTCCCCTTGACGTGCTCTGCTGTTCAAATGTTTCTATAAAATGTAAACCAATATTTGAATTTAAAATTGAATATTGATTCCTATAGACACACAATGAATTATATGACAATTTGAGCTGAAGGTAATGATCATAGTACCTTTTGTTGAGTATAATCTTGAAAATATTTTTGTAGCGATTATTGCTTTTATGTTCTTGTGAATTCTCAATTATCTTTATATCACTACAATCTGAGCCAAATGTGCATTTCCAAGGCCCCAAAGTACAGGTTAAAGAGCTAGAGAAAAGCCATCTCTTCCTACATCTTGCCTTATAGGGAGGAGCAACTCCAGACTTGTTAGTGAAGCAGCCAGTTGCATATGTAACTTAAAGGGACATTGTACTCAGAATGTTGTATTATGCATAAAAAGAGCAGCATTTATACATATCAAAAAGGTTAAAGGGACATGAAACCCAATTGACGGGTAGCGTCTATAATACAAGTTGAAAGTAAAAGGTTTTCATTTGTACGCTAACCCAATGTACGCAAACAGCTGAACTTTTAATATCATGACCGCATTAACGTATTCCCCCATAAACTTCAATAGAGCGCAAAAAGTGAAAGAAACACCCTACCCATGCGCAAATCCAATAGCATTATCTAACATGAAAGTTAATATTTCACATTCCAATGTACTTCACATAGAAGAGTATGTTCTATTTATTCATATATATATATATATATATATATATATATATATATATATATATACAGTACATGTTTCTAGATATATCTATATATCTATATTTTTTTGTGAAATATCTATATCTATACCTATATTTATGAATATAGAGTATATATATATATATATATATATATATATATATATAAAAATATATATATATATATATATATACAGTATCTCGCAAAAGTGAGTACACCTCTCACATATTTGTAAATATTTTATTATAACTTTTCATGTGACAACACTGAAGAAATTACACTTTGCTACAATGTAAAGTAGTGAGTGTACAGCCTGTATAACAGTGTAAATTTGCTGTCCCCTCAAAATAACTCAACACAACCATTAATGTAAACCGTTGGCAACAAAAGTGAATACACCCCTAAGTGGAAATGTCCAAATTGAGCCCAAAGTGTCAATATTTTGTGTGACCACCAATATTTTCCAGCAGTGCCTTAACCCCCTTGGGCATGGAGTTCACCAGAGCTTAACAGGTCGCCACTGGAGTCCTCTTCCACTCCTCCATGACGACATCACGGAGCTGGTAGATGTTAGAGACCTTGTGCTCCCCCACCTTCCTTTTGAGGATGCCCCACAGATGCTCAATAGGTTTTAGGTCTGGAGACATGCTTGACCAGTCTATCACCTTTACCCTCAGCTTCTTTACCAAGGCAGTGGTCATCTTGGAGGTGTGTTTTGGGTCGTTATCATGTTGGAATACTGCCCTGCGGCCCAGTCTCTGAAGGGAGGGGATCATGCTCTGCTTCAGTATGTCACAGTACATGTTAGCATTCATGGTTCCCTCAATGAACTGTAGCTCCCCAGTGCCAGCAGCACTCATGCAGGACCAGACCATGACACTCCCACCACCATGCTTGACTGTAGACACACTTGTCTTTGTACTCCTAACCTGATTGCCGCCACACACGCATGACACCATCTGAACCAAATAAGTTTATCTTGGTCTCATCAGACCACAGGAAATGGTTCCAGTAATCCATGTCCTTAGTCTGCTTGTGTTCAGCAAACTGTTTGCAGGCTTTCTTGTGCATCATCTTTAGAAGAGGCTTCCGGGACGACAGCCATGTAGACCAATTTGATGCAGTGTGCGGCGTATGGTCTGAGCACTGACAGACTGACCCCCCACCCCTTAAACTTCTGGCAGCACTCATACGTATATTTCCTAAAATATATGATGCTGAGCATGTGCATTCAACTTCTTTGGCCGACCATGGCGAGGCCTGTTCTGAGTGGAACCTGTCCTGTGAAGCCGCTGTATGGTCTTGCCCTTTGTGCTGCAGCTTAGTTTCAAGGTCTTGGCAATCTTATAGCCTAGGCCAGTGTTTTTCAACCAGTGTGCCGTGGCACACTAGTGTGCCGTGAGAGATCCTCAGGTGTGCCACGGCAGACTGACAACAGTGTGACATATTTTTTAAACTTTGCTTGTTTTTTACTCCCAGTGCAGGGGTAGTTTGTAGGAGGCATGGCATAACAGTACAATACATACAGTATGTGTGTGTGTATGTGTATATATATATATTATATATATATGCTGTATTAGGCTACAATGTGTGATTTTTTTTTAAATTTTGGGATGGTGGTGTGCCACAGGATTTTTTAATGTAAAAAAGTGTGCCACGGCAAAAAAAGGTTAAAAATCACTGGCCTAGGCCATCTTTATGTAGAGTAACAATTCTTTTTTTTCAGATTCTCAGAGAGTTCTTTGCCATGAGGTGCCATGTTGAACTGCAGTGACCAGTATGAGAGAGTGTGAGAGCGATAACACCAAATTTAACACACCTGCTCCCCATTCACACCTGAGACCTTGTAACACTAACGAGTCACATGACCCTGGGGAGGATAAAAATGACTAATTGGGCCTAATTTGGGCATTTCCACTTAGGGGGTGTACTCACTTTTGTTGCCAACGGTTTATACATTAATGGCTGTGTGTTGAGTTATTTTGAGGGGACACTGTTGTACAGGCTGTACACTTACTACTTTACATTGTAGCAAAGTGTCATTTCTTCAGTGTTGTCCCATTAAAAGATATAACAAAATATTTACAAAAATGTGAGGGGTGTACTCACTTTTGTGAGATACTGTGTGTGTATATATATATATATATATATATATATATATATATATATTGCACTCCCACTTTCATTTTTACTTTTAACTTGTAATACGACCACTCCTTTTGACGCACTCAAACAGCCCCGTTAAACCCAATATTGCTCATGCATAACTTTTAGCGTACTACGTTGCAGCAAAAAGAAAATTTATGCTTACCTGATAAATTTATTTCTTTTTTGACACGATGAGTCCACTGATCATCTTAATTACTAATGGAATATTCACTCCTGGTCAGCAGGAGGAGGCAAAGAGCACCACAGCAGAGCTGTTAAATAGCTCCTCCCTTCCCTCCCACTCCAGTCATTCGACCGAAGTTAGGAAGAGAAAGGAAAAGCCAAGATGCAGAGGTGTCTGAAGTTTTACATATTCCCAAACCTGTCTAAAGAAACAGGGCGGGCTGTGGACTCATCGTGTCAAAAAAGAAATACATTTATCAGGTAAGCATAAATTTTCTTTTCTTTTTTAAGACACGATGAGTCCACGGATCATCTCAATTACTAATGGGATTCAATACCCAAGCTAGAGTACACAGATGATACGGGAGGGACAAGACAGTGAACCTAAACGGAAGGCACCACTGCTTGAAGAACCTTTCTCCCAAAAGCGACCTCAGCCGAAACAAAAGTGTCAACTTAGTAAAAGATTGAAAAATTGGAAAGAGAAGACCAAGTTGCAGCCTTGCAAATCTGGTCCACAGAAGTTTCATTTTGAAATGCCTATGAGGAAGCAACAATCCAAGGGGAATGAGCCGTAACCCTCTCAAGAGGTTGCTGCCCAGCGGTCTCATATGTCAAGCGTATGATACTCCTCAGCCAAAAGGAAAGAGAAATAGCCGAAGCTTTCTGACCTGTACATTTTCCTGAGAAAATCCCAAACAAAGAAGAAGACAGACAAAGGTCCTTAGTCCACAGGGAGACAAAAAAGAGGCGCATGTGTGTACCAGTAGAATGAACCAAATAGTGGAAAAAACCACACCAGGGTACTCACATTTATTCAGAGCACTCATACAGTGCTATCAGGCACGAACTGGGCATTCACAGCAACCCAGCTTGCTGCAATCCTATATGGCAACAGGAACAATCCAGGCAGATTCCTTAGAAGCTGCAGGGAAGTTTGATCCACAAGAGCAACACCAAACACTGGATGTGAGGTCCCAGAAGCAAGCACAGGAACTGGACAAAGGCTTAACAGCAAAATGGGCTCAGTCCCAATTGGCTCAGTCCACAAACTGCCCGATGAAACAGCGTTTGTGCTGAGAAACGCATTGCATTGATACAAGGAGGACAAGCATTTGCCCTACCTGCTGGTTCTTGTTTTTAAAAATGTTTTAATAAATCTTTTATACTCCATATCTGGAACCGCCACTGATTTTCTACACACCACCTTTGTTCTATCTCAATTGGGACTGAGCCCATTTTGCTGTTAAGCCTTTGTCCAGTTCCTGTGCTTGCTTCTGGGACCTCACATCCAGTGGTTGGTGTTGTTCTTGTGGATCAAACTTCCCTGCAGCTTCTAAGGAATTCGCCTGGATTGTTCCTGTTGCCATATAGGATTGCAGCAAGCTGGGTTGCTGTGAATGCCCAGTTCGTGCCTGATAGCACTGTATGAGTGCTCTGAATAAATTTGAGTACCCTGGTGTGGTTTAATCCACTATTTGGTTCATTCTACTGGTACACATATGCGCCTCTTTTTTGTCTCCCTGTGTTTTTCCCAGATGTCTTTCTAAATTTGATGTAAGGAGAGAGCAGCTGATGTGTCCTTTTGTGCAGAACTTCTATCATCCAACCATTCTGGATCCTGAATTCAGGACTCTTTATCCATCAATTTTTGGGGTTTGAGAGAGATACATTTTTTGCATATATATTGTTTGTTTTTATATCATATCGTCATTTTAATATATTACATTTGTTAGAGCGCCCCCTATTAGGATCTCCTTTGTGGGTTCTTTGTTTGTGCATGGATCACGTCCAAATTGTGTACAAGTCGTTCCTTCTGTAAGAAGGATTAGGACAGAAATAAGGAACAACTGCTGATTAATGTTCCGATCAGAAACAACCTTTGGAAGAAATCCTAATCTAGTACTTAAAATTACCTTATCTGAGAGTAAAATAAGATAAGGAGACTCGTACTGTAATGTCGAGAGCTCTGACACTCTACAAGCAGAAGAAATAGCAACAAAAATAAAACTTTCCAAGATAACAACTTAGTATCTAAGGAATGCCTAAGTTCAAACAAAGTCCTTTGAAGAACTCTGAGAACTAAATTAAGACTCCAAGCACTGTGCCACTGAAGGCCGAAGAGTGGACGAAGGACTAAACAAAATCAATAATCTTTAATTTCCTGACTTCTGTCAGAAAAATCTTCATAGACAGGGAGTCTATGGAGGATCCTAAGAGAGTTACCCTTGTATTTGGAACTAAGGAACTCTTTTCCAAATTTACCTTCCACCTGTGATTGTAGGAAGGACAACACCAAGTTTGTGTGGGATCTTGCTAATCGAAAGAAGGCGCCTGGACTAGGATATCATCCCGATAGGGTGCCACTGCAATACCTTGTAATCAAGGCACTGCCAACAGAAATCCCAGAACCCATGTGAAAATGCTGGGAGCTGTTGCAAGACTGAAAGGAAGATCCACAACTGGAAGTATTTGACCAGAAAGGCAAACCTTAGGAACTTGTGATGATCCCAGTGGATAGGAACATTTAGGTACGCGTCCTATAACACCACTGTTGTCATAAAATGACGCTCTTGGATCAAGAGAAAAAATGGAACAAATAATTTCCATCTTGAAGGGCGGTACCCTGAGAAATTTGATTAAACTCTTGAGAACTAGAATTGGTCTGAAGGTTCTCTCCTTTTTGGGAACTCCGAACAGACTAAAATCCCAGACCCTGTTCCTGTACCGGACCAGGAACAATCACTCCCAGGCTGGAAAGGTCTCCTACGTAGTGTAAGAATGCCTCTCTCTTGTCTGGTCTGTAGCAAATCTTGAAAACAGAAACCTGCCTTGAGAGGAAAACCTTTGTGTCCCTGTTAAACATTTTCTATCACCCAGGGATCCAGAACATTTCGAACCCAAGCCTGAGAGAAGAGGGAAAATCTACCCCCTACAAAATCTGGTCCCGGGCATGCCCGTCATGCTGTCCTTGATTTAACAGCAGGCTTATGGATTGTATCCCCTTATACTAAGATTGATTGGGTCTCCATGCAGGCTAGTCTGTTCCTGATTGGAGGCAGTGGAGTAAGGATTTCCCTTGCAACTTTGAAAAGAAATTTACTCTGTCGTTCTTTTTGTTAGTTTCTCTTATCCTGCAGAAAAGGACAACCCTTACCTCCCGAGATATCCGAGATAATCTCCGACAGGCCGGGTCCAAAAAAGTTTTTCCCTTGTAGGGAAATGGCTAACAGTTTAGACATATCGGACACAACCGCAGACCAAGAATTTAACCCTCAGGCTCTCCATTGCCTACCGCACCTGGGGTTCCCAGGCGGTCTCCCATCCAGGTACTGACCAAGCCTGGCCCTGCTTAACTTCCAAGTTCAGACAGGATCTGGTGTCTTCAAGGCAGTATGGCGGTAGAGCCTCTAAACAATATGCCGCCGCACTAGTGACGGTAGCAGTGTACACAGTTGGCTGTCATTGTAAGCCCTGTTGTACAAACATCTTTTAAGTAAACTCTCTAACTTCTTTCCATAGGGTCTTTGAAGCCACAACTATCCTCTATGGGAATAGTAGATCTCTTAGCTAAGATGGAAACGGCTCCTTCTCCTTTGGGAACTGTTTTCCAGGCCTCCTTATTAATAAATGGAGGTACTCCAGTTTAAACCTTCAGGTAAATGAATTACACAGTCTGAGATCTTTTCCTCAGATACTACCGAAGAATCTTCCTATTCAGGCCTCTAGGAAGAAACATTCGGAAAATGTATTCACTGATGTAACACATTTCCTCTTGCGCCAGCCCCGCAGCATGGGGAAAAAATAGCAAGGTAACTCCAGAAGCGCAGGGCACTGCTTGTGAGGGCTATAACATTGGGACACTTGAGGAGAAATTTGCGGCATAAATTGAACCTTATTAATAGATTCTTAAACTGTATCTGCCTTATAAAGGAGTTGGCTCAGAAAAAAATCTATCTGAACAATCTAACACATCGACATCAGAGCATTAGGATTACAAAGGGCATCTAACAGGACCTCTTGTTCCAAAACTGAATTATCAAATAACAGTTGAAATTCTTTATTAAACAGTTAAAACATAAAAGGTGTTACTGTGTCTTTAAATGTTAAAATGTCACACTTTATTTTTGCGTGTTACAGTGTCTTTAAATTTTAAAATGTCACATTTTATTCTTGCGTGTAGAGGGAAAGTTAATGGTACTGGAGAAAAAGTTAACAGTACTCAAATGTAGCAGAAAGTCCCTACACCTCAGCTTAAACCTTGCTGAGTTGTCAAAAACAGTCCCTCTGACACCAGATAAATCTTGCAGCCCAAAAGACCGGACACAGCAATATAGAGCTAGCTGTCCGGTTCTCACGCAGCTCACTAGACACTGCCCTTATCCTTCCGAAATTACCAGAAAGTTAAACATTGAAACCAAAGAGTAAGTCAGAGGGCGCAAGCCAAATTGGCGCTACTCGAAGCTCCGCCCATCGTGGGCGTTATCAAAGGCAAATCCCGGTCGCCATTGTTATTGCAACGGATTCCCTTTCGAAAAGTTTAGCCACCGATAGTGAATAAACAGACTGTAAGTCTGTAGCTAAAATGGGTCTTTTGCTCCTTGCTAGCCAGCAGCTTAGCCCATCAAAACATAAACATAAACATTCACTTCATACTGAGCCATTTCCTTTTACATAGACCCAGAGATTAAAGCTCATAGTGAAAGTCCTAATCTCTCCTCAGCCCCAGTGCCTGCCAAGAAGGTGCTGTCTAAATTATCCTCCTCTACAAATAGGAGTCTCTATGTCCCATAAATTAAAGTGCTCCTCTTTTTGTGAGATCTTATTTCCCCAGACCCAGAATAAAAAGTCATCACTTACCTTTTAATTCTGCCCGACAGCAAGGCAGCTCAGCAGGTTTAAGAGGTCCACTCCCTCCCATAGCCATGTGGAAAAGGATAAATCCTGAGTAATCTTACTTAGGCTATCAGCAATAGGGCAGCATAAATGTATGGGAGGCGCAGTGAGAATTATGTCCTACAAGTTCCCATTGCTCTAAAGCCACCATTGCTCTAATGAAGAGACTGATTTGGCTACACCCTAGAACAAAGCAGCACAATCTTGCACTACTTTAAAAATAATAAAATCTTGATTGAAGAATCTAATCTAACACCTCACTTTACCACTTCCTATCACTAACGTAAGCAAAGAGAATGACTGGAGTGGGAGGGAAGGGAGGAGCTATTTAACATCTCTGCTGTGGTGCTCTTTGCCTCCTCCTGCTGACCAGGAGTGAATATCCCATTAGTAATTAAGATTATCCGTGGACTCATCGTGTCTTAAAAAAGAAAAATGTGTTAACACATTCCAAATATTGTCAATCTCACAAAGTATGTTAGTTTATTTCAAATCTGCAGGAAAATATTTTAATTACAAGGCGTAAGTGAGGGTGATTACATAGGGTTAGTGGATCGTGAACACTAAAATATATGGTCACTATTCCTTGAAAGACAGATAAACACTATCCTTTCTTACTGACTATGTTTGTGGATAACTTTACTGGTCTCTACTTCCTGCTTATCTTTGTGCATTGCCCATTGAATAAGGAATGAATAAACTATAAAGCGGCTATCCTGTCCCATGCTGTGCCAACTTAGAGGCCGACAGAGAGAGATGGAAAGAATTACCAAAATCAAAGCCTATCAATATTTATGGTTCTCTGAACAAGCATGTCACTGATTCATACCCCGAGGTTTGCTAACTCTGCAAAACTCTGAGCTTTGCAATTTTAATATAAATCTGAGTGACCTGGATCATAGTATCTGTGGCAGCGAGGAGCAGGGCAATTAGGAACTGCTTATGCAGAATAAGTACAATAAGGGTTGCCTAAGTCTATCAAACATCAGAAACCACAATGTAATTACCTTTTTGTAATATAACTTTCAAAACCCCTTAAAGGACCATTAAACTCAACATTTCAACAATGCATAAAATGTTTCATTATTAAATGTGAAACATTATTGCAAAATACATTCATTATTTATTTTGCTTCCCTTTGCTGTAAAACACATCTGAAATTTGTACTTCGTTCACTTTCTCCCAAGGAGGATTGGGTCAATACTTATAGCTAATTTATTTGTGAGCTTTTGTATATCCTCCTCCTCACAGGGGAGATGGAGTTAATGGTAGTTTACTATGATTTAACTACAGTGTAACTTGCAATTGCCTACAGTTTAATATATATTACTTTTCTTTCAGTTAAATAGGTGTATTGTGAATTTTAAACAATATTCATCTGCATACAGCTGGCAAGATAAATAAGTAAGATAAAATAGTGTAAAATGCTACTCTGTCCCTCCCATTTTCTGAAACCCTCAGTTGTTGTTTTTTTTACAATAGGACAAATACAAAGTTCAATGTAAATTGTAAAAGATACAAAATATGATCCTAATTTGTTAAAGTAACACAGAAACTTTCAAAACCTAATCAGAATTTGTAAAATTACTGTTGTATTCAGTATCAAAATGCATTAAAACACAAAATAGAAAGCACAAAGCTTAAATGTAATAAAACTTAAAGGACCTGGTCTGAAGTCTAAAGTAATATAAAATACAAAAAACAAAGTGTAAATGTAACAAAACTCTTATGTCATGCAGTGCTGCATTTCACTGGGCTTGTCTCTAGTTTACATACAGAAATGCAAGGAATGATCTTAAAGGACCAGTAAATACAGTAGATTTGCATAATAAACAAGTGCATGATAACAAGACAATACAATAGCACTTAGTCTGAACTTCAAATGAGTAGTAGATTTTTTTTTTTCTGACAAATTTCAAAGTTATGTTCATTTCCACTCCCCCTGTATCATGTGACAGCCATCAGCCAATCACAAATGCATATACGTATATTCTGTGAATTCTTGCACATGCTCAGTAGGCGCTGGTGACTCAAAAAGTGTAAATATAAAAAGACTGTGCACAATTTGTTAATGGAAGTAAATTGGAAACTTGTTTAAAATTGCTGCTCTATCTGAATCATTAAAGTTTAATTTTGACTTGAGTGTCCCTTTAAAGGGACAGTCTAGGCCAAAATAAACTTTCATGATTCAGATAGAGCATGTAATTTTAAACAATTTTCCAATTAACTTTTATCACCAATTTTGCTTTGTTCTCTTGGTATTCTTAGTTGAAAGCTTAACCTAGGAAGTTCATATGCTAATTTCTTAGACCTTAAAGCCCACCTCTTTCATATTGCATTTTAACAGTTTTTTACCACTAGAGGGTGTTAGTTCACGTATTTCATATAGATAACACTGTGCTCGTGCACGTGAAGTAATCTGGGAGCAGGCACTGATTGGCTAGACTGCAAGTCTATCAAAAGAACTGAAAAAAGGGGCAGTTTGCAGAGGCTTAGATACAAGATAATCACAGAGGTTAAAAGTATATTATTATAACTGTGTTGGTTATGCAAAACTGGGAAATGGGTAATAAAGGGATTATCTATCTTTTAAAACAATAAAAATTCTGGTGTAGACTGTCCCTTTAAGAGAAGAATAGCAAAATTTGCCTTTATAGAACCTCTTGTTTTAGAGGTCTTGCAGTGCTGGAGGGTAATTTTATATAATTTTATTTGAGTGGAGAGCTTTATAGGAGACATCTCTCATCTTTCTGGAACTTCCAGGTTCTGCCCTTTTTCTTAGAGAATTCAGAGAGTTAAGCCCCTGTGAAGTCTGCACTATATTTTTTCTTAGAGCTGAAAAATCCATGATCATCAGGCCGTATGACTCTATTTACAACTCCCCAGATATTGCGCAGTGCAGGAGCAAATTATGTAGCATCTTGGAAGAAAAGGGTTAAAATGGAACTGTGACATTTATAATTTCAGTGCTTTAATGCAGTGTTTTTCAACCAGTGTGCCGTGGCACACTAGTGTGCCGTGAGAGATCCTCAGGTGTGCCACGGCAGACTGACAACAGTGTAACATATTTTTTAAACTTTGCTTGTTTTTTACTCCCAGTGCAGGGGTAGTTTGTAGGAGGCATGGCATAACAGCACAATACATACAGTATGTGTGTGTTTGTGTGTATGTGTATATATATATGCTGTATTAGGCTACAATGTGTGACTTTTTTTTAAATTTTGGGATGGTGGTGTGCCACAGGATTTTTTAATGTAAAAAAGTGTGCCACGGCAAAAAAAGGTTAAAAATCACTGCTTTAATGAAACAAGAGATATAAATCAGTCTAAAGAAACTGTTATTACTGTAAGAGAGCAGTTATGCAGATTTATGTAAGCACTTTATAACAGCACAGGAATACTTGGCACATACAACAGGAAATGTCTTAATAATAGCCACTGACACAAGGAGATAAACACATAAAATGTATTAAATACAAATACCAGAAATTCTATTTACTTTAATGTCTTTGTGTTCCATAAAAGTCAAATTAATTACATGACAAACTATTGGCACTGGCTGTAATTTCACCCTAAATGCCGTCTACCCTTCCTGTAATTACAGCGCTTGTAAAATCACTGAGTGATACTCGCAAAGCGAAAACCAGTAGTCATATCACAGACAGATGTGTGACATAAATTTATAACACTCAGAAACAGTTTTCAAGGGATTAAAACTAAAT
>NC_069507.1:234505979-234605979 GCF_027579735.1 Bombina bombina | reverse complement strand
AATAACGCTGGTATTTAGAGTTGTCTGAAGGGCTGCGTTAGGCTCCAAAAAGGGAGCGTACAGGCATATTTACCGCCACTTCAACTCTCAATACCAGCGTTGCTTACGGTAGCGGCCAGCTTGAAAAACGTGCTCGTGCACGATTTCCCCATAAGAAACAATGGGGCAGTTTGGGCTGAAAAAAAACCTAACACCTGCAAAAAAGCAGCGTTCAGCTCCTAACGCAGCCTGCATATTATTATTAACCCCTAATCTTCCGCTCCGCACACCGCCACAACCTACGTTATCCCTATGAACCCCTAATCTGCTGCCCCTAAAACCGCCGACCCCTATATTATATTTATTAACCCCTAATCTGCCCCCCCAACGTCGCCGACACCTACCTACACTTATTAACCCCTAATCTGCCGACCGGACCTCGCCGCTACTCTAATAAATGTATTAACCCCTAAAGCTAAGTCTAACCCTAACCCTAACACCCCCCCTAAGTTAAATATAATTTAAATCTAACAAAATAAATTATTTATTATTAAATAAATTAATCCTATTTAAAGCTAAATACTTACCTGTAAAATAAACCCTAATATAACTACAATATAAATAATAATTACATTGTAGGTATTTTAGGATTTATATTTATTTTACAGGCAACTTTGTATTTATTTTAACTAGGTACAATAGCTATTAAATAGTTATTTACTATTTAATAGCTACCTAGTTAAAATAATTACAAAATTACCTGTAAAATAAATCCTAACCTAAGTTACAATTAAACCTAACACTACACTATCAATAAATTAATTAAGTAAACTACCTACAATTACCTACAATTAAATCAACTAAACTAAATTACAAAAAAAACCAAACACTAAATTACAAAAAATAAAAAAAGATTACAAGAATTTTAAACTAATTACACCTACTCTAAGCCCCCTAAAAAAATAACAAAGCCCCCCAAAATAAAAAAATGCCCTACCCTGCGGTCGGCAGATTAGGGGTTAAAAAATTTTATTAGAGTGTCGGCGATGTGGGGGGACCTCGGTTTAGGGGTGCATAGGTAGTTTATGGGTGTTAGTGTACTTTAGAGCACAGTAGTTAAGAGCTTTATAAACCGGCGTTAGCCCATAAAGCTCTTAACTCCTGACTTTTTTCTGCGGCTGGAGTTTTGTCGTTAGAGTTCTAACGCTCACTTCAGCCAAGACTCTAGATACCGGCGTTAGGAAGATCCCATTGAAAAGATAGGATACGCAATTGGCGTAAGGGGATCTGCGGTATGGAAAAGTCGCGGCTGGAAAGTGAGCGTTAGACCCTTTCCTGACTGACTCTAAATACCAGCAGGCAGCCAAAACCAGCGTTAGGACCCCTTAACGCTGGTTTTGACGGCTAACGCAGAACTCTAAATCTAGGCGTTAGTATGTAAGACAGCCTTATCAGAATGGAACACCAGATAAGGAGGCTCATATTGCAAGGCAGCAATCTCAGATACTCTGCGCGCAGAAGCAATAGCCAGTAGAAAAAGAACCTTCCAGGACAACAATTTAATGTCAACTTCCCAGTTGTCCACACCTGGAATGCGGATTGCTGACAGCGAACAGCTGTGTGACTCCCCACTCCAGAATCCGAGATACTTCCCTCATTACTAGGGAGCTTCTCGTTCCACCCTGATGGTTGATGTAAGCCACGAGGTTATATTGTCTGATTGGAATCTGATAAACTGGGACGAACCCAGAAGGAGCCAAGCCTTCAGAGCATTAAAGATTGTCCAAAGTTCCAGAATGTTGATTGGGAGGGAGTCCACAGGCCCTGTGCCTTCTTGGCACCCCGAACAGCTCCACATCCTGATAGACTTGCGTCCGTAGTCACAATCTCCCAGGATGGTCTTAAGAAGGATTTCCCTTGAGACAGATGATCTGGACAGAGCCACCAAGAGTGATTCTCTCGACCGGTTGTCCAGAGAAATCTGTTGACACAGATCAGAATGATTGCCGTTCCACTGCCTCAGCATGCCTCAGCATGCACAGTTGCAATGGTCTGAGACGGAACCTGGCAAAGGGAATGATGCCCATGCTGGACACCATGAGACCAATCACCTCCATACACTGAGCCACAGAGGGCCTTAAGGAGGTCCGGAAGGGGAAGACATGCTGAAGCTAGCTTGCAACGTCTCTGGTCTGTTAGAGAAACATCCTCATGTATATTGAGTCTATTATAGTACCCAGTAATTCAACCCTAGTGCTTGGTATAAGAGAACTCTTCTCTAGGTTTATCTTTCATCCATGAGATTGAAGAAGAGAGAGGAGAGATTCTGAATGTTCTTCCGCTAGACAAAAAGATGGTGCTTGTACCAGAATATCGCCCAAGTAGGGAGCTACTCCTAATACCGGGTACGTGAACATGAAGGTAAGCATCCTTCAGATCTATAGTGGTCATGAACTCTCCTTCCTGAACTAAGGGAAGGATGGACCTTATCATCTCCATCTTGAATGAGGGGGCATTTAGATATTTGTTTAAGCACTTTAAGTCCAGAATCGGGCAGAAAGTTCCCTCCTTCTTTGGAACCCCAAAAAGGTTTGAATAGTATCCCAAACATCTTTCTGCGATAGGCACCGGGACAATAACTCCTATGGAGGACAGATCCCCCATGCACCCCAGAAAGGCTTTCCTCTTTTCTGGTCTGGAAGACAGGATTGAGAGGAGAAATCTGCCCTTGGGTGGATGAGACTTGAAACCTATCTTGTATCCCTGAGCTATGACCTCCAGGACCCATGGATCCTGCACGTCCCAGAACCAAGCGTCTAAAAAGAGCAACAGTCTGCCCCCTACATGATCCAGAGCCAGATCGGGGGCAGCCCCTTCATGCCGATTTAGTCTCGGCTGGCTTCTTGCTCTGCTAGGACTTATTCCAGGACTGAGCTGGCTTACAAACTCTCTTGGTTTGCTCGGGCCTAGCGGAGGACTGCTGACGTTGTAATTTATCAGAATGAAAATTAGAAACTTGTCCCTTAGGGGCCTATTTATGAAGCTCTATATGGAGCTTGAAGCCCTGTGTTTCTGGCGCGCCAGAAACACAAGTTATGGAACAGCGGTCTAAAGACCGCTTCTCCATAACCTGTCCGCCTGCCTTGAGGAGGCGTACAGTGATCGCCAGAAATCAACCCGATCGAATACGATCAGGTTGATTGACACTCCCTGCTAGCGGCCTATTGGCTGCAAATCTGCAGGGGGCGGCATTGCACCAGCAGTTCACAAGAACTGGTGGTGCAATGCTGAATGCTGGAGAGCGTAATGCTGTCCACATTCAACGATGTCTGTCGGACATGATCCACTGATCGGATCATGTCGGACAGACATTTGATAAATAGGCCCCTTTGAATTGATATTTTTTATCTTTTGCGGTAGGAAGGCACCCTTGCCCCCTGTAACTGTGGAGATAATGGAGTCCAGGCCTGGACCAAATTAAACCTTTCCCTTAAAGGGGAGAGAAAGAAGTCTGGACTTAGAAGTCATATCCGCAGACCAAAACTTCAGCCAGAGCTACCGACTGGCCTGAACCGGAAAGCCAGAAGCCTTAGCATTTAGGCGAACAATCTGCATGTTTGCATCAGAGATAAAAGAATTAGCAATTCTCAAGGCCTTAATTCTTTCCTGGATAATGTCGAGGGTTGAAACAAATATCCTGTATGTTGAAACATCTTTCTTAGAAGAGTTTTCATCTTTTTATCCATCGTCTCTCTGAACAACGAGCTATCCTCAAGCGAGATAGCAGTGCATTTCGCAAGCGTTGAGATAGCGCCATCCACCTTAGGGACGGATCCCCGCAACTCCAATTGAGAGTACGGGACAGTGAATCATTTTTTAAAGAAAAATGAAAGGGAAAAAGGAAGATCAAATTCTGTCCCATTCGTTCTTAATAATGTTCGCCATCTTTACAGGCACAGAAAAAGTTAAAGGCACTACCCTGTCCTTGTAAACTCTGAATAATTTAGGAATCAAAGGTTCATCAGGCAGCTTGGCCTCTGGAACCTCTAATGTAGACAGGACTTCCTTTAGAAGAAAACATAAGTATTCAATCTTAAATGTAAAGGCAGGTTTCTCGCAGCAGGAGGCTTATAGGCAGCAGACTCCGTCCCAGAAAGTTCATCCTCTGAAACCTCAGAGTGCAACTCATCCTCGGATAACTGATACAGAGCAGGAAAATCCAATAAATTACATGATGACCCCGGGGCAGGAGAGCTATGTTAAAGGGACACTGAACCCAATTTTTTTCTTTTGTGATTCATATAGAGCAAGCAATTTTAAGCAACTTTCTAATTTACTCCTATTATCAATTTTTCTTTGTTCTCTTGCTTTCTTTATTTGAAAAAGAAGGCATCTAAGCTAAGGAACCAGCCAATTTGTGGTTCAGAACCATGGACAGCAGTTGTTTATTGGTGCTGTCCAATCAGCATGGACAACCCAGGTTGTTCACCAAAAATGGGCCGGCATCTAAACTTAAATTCTTGATTTTTAAAATAAAGATACCAAGAGAATGAAGAAAAATTGATAATAGGAGTAAATTAGAAAGTTGCTTAAAATTGCATGCTCTATAAGAATCATGAAAGAAAAACATTTGGGTACAGTGTCCCTTTAATCCTTTCGCTTGCGTTTAGCAGGGCGAGGTAAAGCACTGAGGGCTGCAGACACCGCCGCTTGTAGCTGCGCTGTAAAATCTGGCGGTAAAAGGCCCCCTCCAGAATGGAGGATTAAGCCTGCTACGGGAAACTGCATGTGTAGAAGGAGATGAATGTAGGTTATGCACCTCATGGGATGGCGAGTCCTCAGAGGTAGACGGCTCAGTGGTACTAAAAGGGTTAACCTTCTTTGACCGAACAACGTTGTCAATGCATGTGGAACATAACTGAGAGGGCAGGCATACCAAAGCCTCCTCACAATATAAACAGGTATCAGAATCCTCCATAGCTTAAGCTAATAACAGCAGGACACAGAAAATAAATTATCTTTATTTCTCAAAAACAGCACCTTTATACTCCCAAATGGTTGGGGCATTCACCACCTCCTAGACCCTGACAATACAGAGAAATAGCGTCAGGAAAGAGGAAATGAAAGTGAGACCACTCCCGGGCACATGGTGCGCAATGCAGGACCGTCCCTGCTATGAGAAAATGCTCGCCAAGCTACAAGCTGTGCAGGACTCAAAGTAAAAGTAAAAACCTGTGCGTTCCAGCTACATAACAAACAGCCTATGAGCCCAATAAAATCTCACACATAAAGCAGCATAAAATCAAAGCATCACATTTGATTAATCCCCACTGTTCAATAATAACTCTCAGGAGATATTAACCCATGATTCTATTAAGCTAAAAGGAGCCACACTGTGACCCTGTCTTCTAGTGCTTTCAACACATGTAAAATATTTGAAACAATCTTAGCAGAATCCATGCTGTGGAACAGAAACACAGCCTCTGAAGTGTGACAGTCGTGTAGCTTCGCTCCTGACATGGACTTGAGTGAGTAAACAAGCCGGCAGTAAAACTTGACAACACTGATTGCTTAGGAGCTGTTAGCAGACAGTCTGAATGGATTCGCAGAAAGACTCTCCATGCATCTCCAGACTCTAAGTTTCATCAATGCTCTCACTGAGAGGCTGACAAGACTACTTAAAACTCCAGTCTCATATCGAAGGGCAAATACCTTTCCTAAGACACTACTCCGAATCTTCTGACACATCTCTGCCATCCTCCTGTGACGAAAGGCAAAGAATGACTGGGGGATGGGGGAAGTGGGAGAGGTATTTATCCCCTTTTGGCTGGGGTGTCTTTGCCTCCTCCTGGTGGCCAGGTTCAGTATTCCCCAACAGTAAGGAATTATGCTGTGGACTCTCCTTATATTAAGAAGGAAATTTAAGTGTAAAGGTTTAGTTTCTACAAAATACTTATGTAACTATAAAGTAGATGAACTAGGTTAAAACATGGCGGCACACAATACTTTATAGAAACTCATTGGCATTGACAAACACAACAATTTTCAGAGTTAAATTACAGGAAAATGGGGGGAAAATAATAGTGACTGCATATTGCTAAGTTATTCCCAATACATAATTAAACATTTTATATTACAACAATCTACAACTATTTAATGTTTCTTTAAAAAATGGGGAAATTTACTTGACCCTGTAGGATTCTATGTAGTTATTGCTTAGCTCAGAGCTTTAGCTAATTTACATCTGTAATCTGCCCGGTCTTTCAAGGGATCCCTGAACTGCTCTTGATTTGCAAAACCTTGCAGACTGGGCTAACAAAATGAAAGTGTTAAATTATTTATTTGAATACAGATCCTTTGCAAAGTAGTTTGAAATGAAGGTTGTATTAGTTTTATATTGTTGTGCTCACCAGTAATCTGCTCTCCTTAATAACACAAAGCTGTTTTGCCCATTGACCAAGCCATTTCTTCCTCCATAGAAAAGCACAGATCAGAGCATCTTTCATGAGCTCAATGGAAGCTTCGGTTGACGGCCACTGGTGTTGGTGAGCGGCACATTTTCCTTTACTGCTTTCTTCTTCATCGTAGGACTCGTATGAGCTGCTGACGGCTTCTCCATCCTCTGTAGATCAAAAATATATAAACGTTATCGAGCAGCTAATGGGTTACATGAAGCAAATTTCGCACTGTAACTAATACATGCAGTTTGCATTCCAGCATCACAATCTTGAAAAGTGCAAAATAAAGCCGGATATAATCGCATTTTCAAGTATGTTAATGACAAAAAAAACAAAACAAAAGAAGAAGCATATTAAAAATAAGTATATATGTGACTGGAAGGTATATACTAGACACGTGCACAGACAATAAAATTGGTTTTTCGGATGAATAATTTGTCATTAATTTTTTTCTCTCATTTTGTCTAAAATTAGTTCCTGAGGTTGTTCTGTTCGGCTAAATTTGACAAGATTAAATCATTCTTTAAAGGGATATTAAACAATGCTCCTTTGCTAAAAACAAATATGTTAAATTAAAGTAAACATAAAAAGAAATATATTGTGTAAAAAAACAAAAAACAAAACTGCAAAAAACTTGATTTCTAGCCAAATTAGCAATTTCTCAGTGCAGCCACTGCCCCAGTGTGATAAGATTTCTTAGCTGCCATCTTAGCAACTAATGCTGGTATATTACTAATGAGCTGAGCATTAGTCTGAATGCACAACTTATGCTGGTATATTACTAATGAGCTGAGCATTAGTCTGAATGCACAACTTATGCTGGTATATTACTAATGAGCTGAGCATTAGTCTGAATGCACAACTTATGCTGGTATATTACTAATGAGCTGAGCATTAGTCTGAATGCACAACTTATGCTGGTATATTACTAATGAGCTGAGAATTAGTCTGAATGCACAACTAATGCTGGTATATTACTAATGAGCTGAGCATTAGTCTGAATGCACAACTAATGCTGGTATATTACTAATGAGCTGAGCATTAGTCTGAATGCACAACTAATGCTGGTATATTACTAATGAGCTGAGCATTAGTCTGAATGCACAACTTATGCTGGTATATTACTAATGAGCTGAGCATTAGTCTGAATGCACAACTTATGCTGGTATATTTCTAATGAGCTGAGCATTAGTCTGAATGCACAACTTATGCTGGTATATTACTAATGAGCTGAGCATTAGTCTGAATGCACAACTAATGCTGGTATATTACTAATGAGCTGAGCATTAGTCTGAATGCACAACTAATGCTGGTATATTACTAATGAGCTGAGCATTAGTCTGAATGCACAACTAATGCTGGTATATTACTAATGAGCTGAGCATTAGTCTGAATGCACAACTTATGCTGGTATATTACTAATGAGCTGAGCATTAGTCTGAATGCACAACTAATGCTGGTATATTACTAATGAGCTGAGCATTAGTCTGAATGCACAACTTATGCTGGTATATTACTAATGAGCTGAGCATTAGTCTGAATGCACAACTAATGCTGGTATATTACTAATGAGCTGAGCATTAGTCTGAATGCACAACTTATGCTGGTATATTACTAATGAGTTGAGCATTAGTCTGAATGCACAACTAATGCTGGTATATTACTAATGAGCTGAGCATTAGTCTGAATGCACAACGTATGCTGGTATATTACTAATGAGCTGAGCATTAGTCTGAATGCACAACTTATGCTGGTATATTACTAATGAGCTGAGCATTAGTCTGAATGCACAACTTATGCTGGTATATTACTAATGAGCTGAGCATTAGTCTGAATGCACAACTTATGCTGGTATATTACTAATGAGCTGAGCATTAGTCTGAATGCACAACTAATGCTGGTATATTACTAATGAGCTGAGCATTAGTCTGAATGCACAACTTATGCTGGCATATTACTAATGAGCTGAGCATTAGTCTGAATGCACAACTTATGCTGGTATATTACTAATGAGCGGAGCATTAGTCGGAATGCACAACTTATGCTGGTATATTACTAATGAGCTGAGCATTAGTCTGAATGCACAACTTATGCTGGTATATTACTAATGAGCTGAGCATTAGTCTGAATGCACAACTTATGCTGGTATATTACTAATGAGCCGAGCATTAGTCTGAATGCACAACTTATGCTGGTATATTACTAATGAGCTGAGCATTAGTCTGAATGCACAACTTATGCTGGTATATTACTAATGAGCTGAGCATTAGTCTGAATGCACAACTAATGCTGGTATATTACTAATGAGCTGAGCATTAGTCTGAATGCACAACTTATGCTGGTATATTACTAATGACCAGAGCATTAGTCTGAATGCACAACTTATGCTGGTATATTACTAATGAGCTGAGCATTAGTCTGAATGCACAACTTATGCTGGTATATTACTAATGAGCTGAGCATTAGTCTGAATGCACAACTAATGCTGGTATATTACTAATGAGCTGAGCATTAGTCTGAATGCACAACTTATGCTGGTATATTACTAATGAGCATTAGAATGAATGCAAAACTTATTATAAAACATTATAAAGGGAAGTCATATGAAAAGTTATGAAAAAGAATGACAAGGTAGCACTCAGATATCTTTGATAACCACCATTGGTCCTCAGTAATGCGGTAGTTCAAAACCGCTGCCAGGTAAGTGTACTCCACTTCAAAAGTTGCCGCTTCTCAGACGTCAGTCATGATGCGTTTTGCCCCTCCCCCTTAGTGGGCTGACTTCAGGGCTTCATCCGGCGAAACGCGTCATGACTGACGTCTGAGAAGCGGCAACTTTTGAAGTGGAGTACACTTACCTGGCAGCGGTTTTGAACTACCGCATTACTGAGGAGCAATGGTGGTTACCAGCATTAAAGTCAGCAGCCGTGTTTGGGAGTTCCGTGTCCATAATTGAAACGAGGTGATAACCGGTAAAGAGGACCACACACAGTTACCTTTCAGTGATATCGTCATACTCTCTGTGAAGCTTGCGATTTGAATACAGAGGTAACGACACAGGTGTAAACAGGAACTTCTACCGCGTATGGTGGTGAGGCTGCTTTTTTCTTGTTGTGCTGGCTGGCTCAAAATCAGTTATGCTGGAACTTTTATCATGCAACGTTCCCATGCAATACAGAGCGTGTGATTCACACTAAGTGCTCTGATGGTTCTGGACATTTGCTACTTAATGTCTAATGGTGTTTATTGTTGCTTATTGTATCCTTGACCATAATGTTTAGATATAGAAGAGTGCTTTTGTAACACAATTGCGCTTCTCTGTATTAAGTACTTATATAATTTGGTGTAAGGAATTGTTCTGATAACCAGGTCTGGTATGTGTATATTACTCCTTTTTAATCACAGTTTTGGTTTAGGGGTCATTCATGTCTTTGACATGTTGGGAATAGCATAATAAACCACTTGTTATCAAAGATATCTGAGTGCTGCCTTGTCGTTCTTTTTCATAACTTTCAATTTAGTTATGACTTCCCTTTATAATGTTTTATAATAATTTTGTGTTATGACTGCAAGCACCTGTCTCTTTAAGATTTTATAACATTAGTAGAGTGCACAATAATCTCCTATATATAATGTAAAACTTATGCTGGTATATTACTAATGAGCATTACAGTCTGAATCCACAACTTATGCTGGTATATTACTAATGAGCATTAGTCTAAATGCACAACTTATGCTGGTATATTACTAATAAGCATTAGTATGAATGCACAACTTATGCTGGTATATTACTAATGAGCATTACAGTCTGAATGCACAACTTATGCTGGTATATTACTAATGAGCATTAGTCTAAATGCACAACTTATGCTCGTATATTACTAATAAGCATTAGTATGAATGCACAACTTATGCTGGTATATTACTAATAAGCATTAGTCTGAATGCACAACTTATGCTGGTATATTACTAATGAGCTTAGTCTGAATGTACAACTTATGCTGGTATATTACTAATGAGCATTAGTCTGAATGCACAACTTATGCTGGTATATTACTAATAAGCATTAGTATGAATGCACAACTTATGCTGGTATATTACTAATAAGCATTAGTCTGAATGCACAACTTATGCTGGTATATTATTAATGAGCATTAGTCTGAATGCACAATTTATGCTGGTATATTACTAATAAGCATTAGTATGAATGCACAACTTATGCTGGTATATTACTAATAAGCATTAGTCTGAATGCACAACTTATGCTGGTATATTACTAATGAGCATTAGTCTGAATGTACAACTTATGCTGGTGGTATATTACTAATGAGCATTAGTCTGAATGCACAACTTATGCTGGTATATTACTAATAAGCATTAGTATGAATGCACAACTTATGCTGGTATATTACTAATGAGCATTAGTATGAATGCACAACTTATGCTGGTATATTACTAATGAGCATTAGTATGAATGCACAACCTATGCTGGTATATTATTATAAATGTAAAAATAAACAATTTTCACTTCATATTTTTACAGCAAACTAAAAATAAATAAAAATGTCAGTTTGTACAGTGTCCCCCTTGGTCTCATCCCATTTCTCTATTCTGCCATCTGCACACTCTTTGCTTTTTGTTTTCTTATGTTTTCTTATGTGTGTATTACTGTTTTGGAATCTGCACATATCTTTTCTGTTATTTATTTATATTGTATTTTACAATTGCTGCCTCTGCCTATATACTGTATATACATTTTTCTCTCATTTTAAGATGACATGGAAGAGGTTGCACCACTTGGAAACAATAAAGCAAAATAATGATAAAGATTGAATAATTATTTAAATGAATTATCAAATCATTACATTATATTTTTCTTTAATATCTCATACCATAACATATTTTATGGTCACAAGTAGAATGCAGGGGTTTAGAAACATAAATAGAGAGGTATTGTTTTTGTATCAACGTGTCAGATTGATGAATGTATTTTTTTTTTATGAGCCCTTATAGATTAGTTAGCTGAACATACAAGGGCACTCCCTGAATCTGGTACATAGTTTAGGGAGATAAGCATGAACAGTGTTATGAGTCTGTGACCTTTGTGGGCTACAGTATCTTGTCAGGGAATACTAATAGTTTTTCCTTAAAATGTAAATCTAAAACAGCAACATGGAAAATATGTGCTGTATTTCCCTGAAAAAACAAAAGATATTCGGCCAGATTACGCGTTTTGCGTTATGAGGGGTGCAGTCTTAACTTGCACGTTATTGTCACCGCTCACTTATCTACAGCGCTGGTATTACAGTTTTTTCTAATCCCGGCGTTAAAATCTGGTTGTACTTGCTTGTGCACGATTTCCCCATAGACATCAATGGGGAGAGACGGCTGAGAAAAAGTCTAACACCTGCAATAAAGCAGCGTAAAACTCAGTAACGCAGCCCCATTGATTCCTATGGGGAAACTAAATTTATGTTTACCCCTAACACCCTAACATGAACCCCGAGTCTAAACACCCCTAATCTTACACTTATTAACCCCTAATCTGCCGCTCCGGACATCGCCACCACCTACATTATACTTATGAACCCCTAATCTACTGCCCCCAACATCGCCGACACCTACATTATATTTATTAACTCCTAATCTGCTGCCCACAACATCACAGACACCTACATAATGTTATTAACACCTAATCTGCCGCCCCCAACGTCGACGCCACTATAATAAACATATTAACCCCTAAACCGCCGTACTCCTGCATCGCAAACACTAGTTAAATATTATTAACCCCTAATCTGCCGCCCCTAACATTGCCGCCACCTACCTACATTTATTAACCCTTAATCTGCCGCCCCAACGTCGCCGCCACTATATTAAATTTATTAACCCCTAAATCTAAGTCTAACCCTAACACTCCCTAACTTAAATATAATTAAAATAAATCTAAATAAAAATTACTATCATTAACTAAATAATTCCTACTTAAAACTAAATACTTACCTATAATATAAACCCTAAGCTAGCTACAATATAACTAATAGTTACATTGTATTTATCTTAGGGTTTATTTTTATTTTGCAGCTAAATTTGTATTTATTTTAACTAGGTAGAATAGTTACTAAATAGTTATTAACTATTTATTAACTACCTAGCTAAAATAAATACAAATTGACCTGTAAAATAAAACCTAACCTAAGTTACACTAACACCTAACCTAACCCTACAATTAAATAAATTCCCTAAATTAAATACAATTAACTAAATTCAAAAGAATTAGCTAAATTACAAAAAAAAACAACACTAAATTACAGAAAATAAAAAACAAATTACAAGATCTTTAAACTAATTACATCTAATCTAATAGCCCTATCAAAATAAAAAAAAGCCCACCCAAAATAAAAAAACCCCCTAGCCTAAACTACCAATAGCCCTTAAAAGGGCCTTTAGCGGGGCATTGCCTTAAAGAGATCAGCTCTTTTACCTGTAAAAAAAAAATACAACCCCCCCCCCCCAACAGTAAAACCCACCACCCATAAAACCAACCCAAACCCCACCCAATACACCCTTAAAAAATCCTAACACTAACCCCCGAAGATCCACTTACCGGGAGAAGACTTCATCCAATCGGCAAGATGTCCTCAAGGATGTCGGCAGAAGTGGTCCTCTAGACGGGAAGAAGTGGTCCTCTAGATGGGCAGAAGTCTTCACCCAGACGGCATCTTCTATCTTCATCCTTTCGACACGGAGCGGCTCCATCTTCAAGTGTTTTTTTTTTTTGTAATTTAGCTAATTTTATTTAATTTAGTTAATTGTATTTAATTTAGGTAATTTATTTAATTGTAGTGTTTTACTCATAACGCAAGACTTGTAATCTAGCCGATTGTGATCTGCTTATCTACGTATTTAAACTCATATTACTCTTTATTAGACATGTCCACGTTTTGTTGTCATTATTTATTTGCAAAAAAACAAAAAACAAAACTGAACCAGTTTTGCCCGAAATTCATTTATTGCCTAAACAAATTACTAAATAAAAAAAATGCATTCACTAATTCATTTAGTATATTTAATAATAGTTTTGTAAAACAAAATTAACAAGTTTTCTAAGTCATTTATTTATTTGATTAATTGGCCCTCGGTTTACAACGCTTCAATTTGCACCGTTTCAGAATAACAATCTTTTTTTCAGTCATGTGACTGCTATTGAAAAGCATTGAGAAGCAGTGCATTTGTTAAAATAGCCAGTAGGTGCAGCTGTCCGCTTGTGTTGCAGCAAAGATATGCAAGCCAAGCATGCTGAAATTAATCAGTTTAACCAGACCTGAGCTATCGAGCAGCTTGAAAAGGAACAAGATCTTCCTGTCTATAAATCAGTCCAGATTGGAATGCATAGAAAGAACTGTTTGCAGAAAAATGCAAGTAAAGTCTGTGTTGTGTGATTATTTTATTAGGTTTATAATGCTGTTTAGCAAATGTTTTTGTTAATTTAACTTAGTTTAATTATATATTCTGAGCTGTGTGCTTATTTTATTAGGTTTATAATGCTGTTTAGCATTTAAAGTCTTCATTTCAAAGCTTTAAAAATAATGTATTAGGTGTTACTTATGCCAATTTTGAGAGGGGCCTGGAACCTAACTCCCTCGCTTCCTATTAACTTACATTATAAACTGGGTTTCTGTAAATATGTATATATATATATATATATATATATATATATATATATATATATATATATATATATATATATATATATATATTGGATAGAAGACACCACTCACTGGTCTTAAATAATGCAATAAAATGCTTTTAATAAGTAACATTTTGGGGAACACTCCCCTTCATCAGGGGACCACTATATTCTACCTACATTCAGCACCCTGGCACTTGAACCCTGTTTGTGAGAGTGCACCTTCCTCTGCTTATATATATATACAGTATCTCACAAAAGTGAGTACACCTCTCACATTTTTTTTAAATATTTTATTATATCTTTTTATGTGACAACACTGAAGAAATGACACTTTGCTACAAATGTAAAGTAGTGAGTGTACAACCTATATAACAGTGTAAATTTGCTGTCCCCTCAAAATAACTCAACACACAGCCATTAATGTCTAAACCGTTGGCAACAAAAGTGAGTACACCCCTAAGTGGAAATGTTTAAATTGGGTCCAATTAGCCATTTTCCCTCCCAGTGTCATGTGACTCGTTAGTGTTATAAGGTCTCAGGTGTGAATGGGGAGCAGGTGTGTTAAATTTGGTGTTATTGCTCTCACACTCTCTCATACTGGTCACTAGAAGCTCAACATGACACCTCATGGAAAAGAACTCTCTGAGGATCTGAGAAAAAGAATTGTTGCTCTACATAAAGATGGCCTAGGCTATAAAAAGATTGCCAAGGCCCCGAAACTGAGCTGCAGCACGGTGGGCAAGACCATACAGTGGTTTCACAAGACAGGTTCCACTCAGAACAGGCCTCACCATGGTTGACCAAAGAAGATCAGTGCACATGCTCAACATCATATCCAAAGGTTGTCTTTGGGAAATATACGTATGCGTGCTGCCAGCATTGCTGCAGAGGGTGAAGGGGTGGGGGGTCAGCCTGTTAGTGCTCAGAACATACACCGCACACTGCATAAAGTTGGTCTGCATGGCTGTCGTCCCAGAAGGAAGCCTCTTCTAAAGATGATGCACAAGAAAGCCTGCAAACAGTTTGCTGAATACAAGCAGACAAAGGACATGGATTACTGGAACCATGTCCGGTGGTCCGATGAGACCAAGATAAACTTATTTGGTTCAGATGGTGTCAAGCGTGTGTGGCGGCAACCAGGTGAGAAGTACAAAGACAAAGAAAAGCATGGTGGTGGGAGTGTCATGGTCTGGGTCTGCATGAGTGCTGCTGGCACTGGGGAGCTACAGTTCATTGAGGGAACCATGAATGCCAACATGTACTGTGACATACTGAAGCAGAATTTCAGAGACTGGAACCCAATGAAGTATCCAAACATGATAACGACCCCAAACACACCTCCAAGATGCCCACTGCCTTGCTAAATAAGCTGAGGTTAAAGGTTATGGACTGGCCAAGCATGTCTACAGACCTAAACCCTATTGAGCATCTGTGGGTCATCCTCAAATGGTTGGTAGTGGACTAACATTCACCAGCTTCGTGATGTTGTGATGTCATCATGGAGGAGTGGAAGAGGACTCCAGTGGCAACCTGTGAAGCTCTGGTGAACTTCATGCCTAAGAGGGTTAAGGCAGTACTGGAAAATAATGGTGGCCACACAAAATATTGACACTTTGGGCCCAATTTGGACATTTCCACTTAGGGGTGTACTCACTTTTGTTGCCAACGGTTTAGACATTAATGGCTGTGTGTTGAGTTGTTTTGAGGGGACAGCAAATGTTTACTATTATACAGGCTGTACACTCACTACTTTACATTGGAACAAAAAAACAGTTCAATTAACATGTTGGCTTGTTCCATGGTGAATGCTCTTCTCTCTGTGTATATTAAGTCTCCCTAAGGGGAAAAGGGGCAACCAGAAGTGGTCTCCTTGCTTAGTGTGCTTAGAGGAATATGGCTCCACTTCACTGACGAGGCGCAATGAAGGCTGAAATGATCGTCTGGGGTTGTTGTGTTCCTTGTTCAGAGAGGAATTACCTGGTATTTCGGAGCTGGACTGACCGTAATAGGCGGGATCAGCCTGATATACCACAGGAAAGGTCTACTCAGTGAAAAGCATTACTGGGCTGAAAAGAAGCTGCATCCAGGTGGTAAATTCGCCATAGAACATACTAACAATGCATTGTGTTTGTGTATGTGAGTGCGCCTCTCTGTACGTGTGTATATATATATATATATATATATATATATATACACACACACTATATCCTATTGACATTATGTTTTAGAAGAAATAATGTGCTGAATATATAGAATCAAAAATGTGATTAGAAAAATACTTCAAATATAAAAATATTGATCCTGTGCAATTATACTATAAAATTAACATTTGGATGTCTAGTTAAATATTTAATGAGCTTTTTATGAATGTTGCAATTGAATGTTATGTTTGTTTGATATGAGGAAATGTAAATTTTTTTTAAAAAAGTTTAATTTTATTTGGCAAATATCTAACACCTGTTTAGAACAAATAAGTTCACCCAACATTTGTTATTTTTAATTTCATTTTAATTTGAGCTTTTTATCTATAACTCTTAGCAGCTTGTGTGCAATTGAGTCCTTTGCAGTCAAGTAGCTGAAAACCTGAAAAATAATACTTCATATTTAATAAAGAGTTTAACTGTGTATTTACATTAAAATTGTCACATTCCAATGCTACGTATGGGCGCTAGTTTTCCAGCCCATTTTTATGCTCCATCGCAGTCTAGGGGGAAATATGTTAAAGCGGCTGCAATATACTAAGTTCCACTTTTTGGCACGAGTCGAGTTATCGCTCAAGTGCAAACCTTTTTACTTTCAACTTGTAATATGAACGAAACCCAATACACGCTAAAAGCTTCCATCCAGCGCTGCTTATGCTCCAGTGGGAGCGATAAATAGCACTCTATTTGAACTCTAGCCCCTCATGTGAAAAAAACTTATTAGGAATGAGGCATAAGAAGAGTGTTTATAGTGTGGGGTTGGAGCCTAAAGGAGTAGTGCACAAATGTTGTGCATTCCAGGGTCTGTCTGTGTTGTGTTTATGGATTGAGGCTATATTATTCTGAGTTGATTTGGGCTTTACTAGGTTTATTATTGAGGATCCAGGACATAGTTAGGGGAAAGAGTGACCTTAGAGCTGCACAATTGTAGCACAATTACAGTTACATGCAATATAAATGGTGCCAAAGTGGTTCCAAGTGTCATTGAAAAAAAAAAAAAAAAAAAAGTGACATAAATAGGGTATAAATCTGTGAATGGGACACCTGGACAGAGCTCCCAAACTTTAATAGTCCTGCAAAATGCAGGACAGTGGTGAACTATAAAATAATGTGAGCATCAGTTAGAATTTGCCAGAAACTAACTATTTGCCTCCTGCTGAATATTTTAAAGAATATAAGTTCGTAAATGGAGTGAATGAGTTTAACGTTATGTATTTATAGCAAGTATTTAGTGGTCACATGTGGTGATACATGCTTTTAATGAACTGTACATCAATATAAGCCTGATGGATGCAGACACCCTCATGGAATATGCTCAATATGATTATATTATGACCCTTGACTATTTCACAGGGTTGTACTACACAATTGCATATTATGTGAGTCAGTGTCACCTGTGCTACACTGAAGCTGGTTACAAATACTTTATTCATGCCAAAATGCAAAGACATAGGACACTTAAGATACTCAGACAGAGAAAATATGGTACCCATGTTAATTGTGGCATAGATCTCTCCGTCAGAAACCAGGAAGCCTGTGCAAGGAGAGAGAGAGAATAAAGGCTGGAAAGAAAAAATAATCAAGTACAATCTCAAAGAAGATAAAGAATGGAGAAATTAAATGTTACAGGTAAATATTAATAATATATAGAAAGTTGCTGTAGTTAACCTGGTCTCACCCAATGTAACCCTAAAATACTGGCCTGGTAGGGGAGTGGGGAGGACTGGACCGGAAACATCCTGCCCTAGTCCAGGGGTCAGCAACCTTGGCTCGCCAGATGTTTTAGAACTACATTACTCATGATGCTTAGGCAGCATAAAGACACTTAAGCATCATGGGAAATGTAGTTGTAAAACAACTGGAGAGCCAAGGTTGTTGACCCCTGCCCTAGACCAATCTATAAAGGGACACTGTACTATAAAATTGTTTTTCATTTAATGTATTCCAAATTACTCGTTATACCAGCTATGGAGTATAAAATGTATGGGAAGCTGCCTAATGTTTATGTATTTGTTTTTTACTCAATGAAAGACAACCTATTTAAATTGGTTGATCTAGCAGAAAGAGCAGACATCTTTATCTATCCCAAATACATACAGAAAGAGAAGTGCTCTACCAGCTTGTTCTATGGCGAGTTACCACCTATAGGAGCAGCCTCTTTTAAAGAGGCTAAAAGAGGCTGCTCCCAGATGGTAACTCACAATAGAACAAGCTACTGAGCTGTTGTCCGTTCCTGGTAGAGCACTTCTCTTCCTGAATGTCTTTATATATCTATCTACAAACAAACTGTGGGATTTCCAGCAAGGCCGGACTGGAAATAAAAAGCAGCTCTGGAAAAATATGAAGACCAGCCCTATTTTCCATTGAGTCGGTAGAATGCATATGCCCCATTTTTCTTAAAGAGGATTACTGCGATACTCCTTCCACAATGTTTGTTTTCAGAATTAAATTATATTACTTTGCATTAAATAAAAATGCCAGATTGATGTTATTTAGTCACCCTACAACCCAATTGCATCCATTAATCACCACTTTAAATTGTAGCTTTCCAGCCACAGCTGCTGCAGCCCATCGGGAAAACTCCTGGTATCCTGGTAGGCCAATCCGGCCCTGATTTCCAGTGATCACAATCCCAAAATTCTTCAGCCATTAATACTCATGAAGCTTCAAATTGTTACCAATTAAATAATCCAAAAACCAAATGGGCTGAATTAGCAACAAACAAAGGTTGAAGGGCTTGCATGTGTATTGTTTCCTTTTTATAGTGTGTAGTGAAATTAACCTCTAGTGCTCCAAAGCCATAGAGATATGTATGTATGTCTTGTTAAGGGATTTGAAGAGGGGTGTTTGTTATTGTTGGGCTAATGATTATGCTAATTTCTATTAGTGCTTAATATAGTTTTTTTAAAACTTTAATTGATCAAGCAGAAAGCACTTGTATCTGTGTAGCGACATTGCTTCCTTATGTCATTCTATTCTAAAACTTTTTGATGTAATAAGTTGAAAAAAAAATGGTTGTTTGGGATTTATCAAGTCCCTTTAGCTGTCAAAATTTACATATTAAGTAGAGAGAATCTGGATTGTAATGAGAAAAACAGGACTGCTACATTTTTAATGTTCAGTTTAAAATATTTGTCTCAGTTACCCATCTTCTGTAGAAAAAGCAAATGTCATACATTAATTTATGCAGTAATATTTTGAAATATATTGATACTCATATAGTAGTTTATTGTAAGAAAACTCTATATACCATTTATTGAGGCATCATAAGGCTCCGCCTCCTCATAGTAACCCTCTGGCGAGTCTGGCTTATTTGTGGAAGCTGTTTTTTCTAGAATCTGTAAAATAAACAAAGCCAATAAACAGTTATTACTTACATGTTGATAGCTTTTGTTCTCTTCACATAGGCTGAACATTACTGGTGATATAAATGCAGACTTGGTTTTTATAAAATACCAAATACATTCTCTCAACAAATTGGCAGCTACCTGGACCCCTATATGCAAAAAAATGCCTGTTCAAAATAAAAAGATGTATTTCTTCTTCACACTTTTCATATTTACACATACACAGTTCATGTTGAGAGTTTTGACATGATGGCAATATTGTAGTCACCAAAATAATGCAGCTGCGATGTCACCAAGGGGTAGATTTACCAATGTGCAGATGGACATCGATAAATGCAGACAGCTTATGCTGTCGGCATTTATCATTGCACAAGCATTTCTAGTAAAATGCTTGTGCAATGCCACCCCTGCACATTCGCTGCCAATCGTCCGCTAGCAGGGCGTGTCAATCAACCCGATCGTATCGGATAAGGATGATTGCTGTCCGCTGCCTCTTATGACCGCTGCTTCTTAATTCCTGATTACGGCGAGCCTGAAGGCTCGCGCAGAATAAGCTTGTTGACAGCTTAATAAATTGGCCCCCAAGACCTAAATATAGATGATTATTAGAGATGAGATGTCACAGGTGGCACTGTTACCAAACTACCCATAATTCTCTGGATGTCAACAAGTGCTGCAACTCCAATTTTAACCTTAATCCCTAAACACTCTTTACCAAACCCCAATTCCTAATCCTAACCCTAAACTCTAACCCTTACCAACTCCCAAACCCTTACTCTAACCCCAATTCCTAACCTAATCCTTACAATAACCCAAACTCTCATATTCTAGAAGGCAGCAAAGCAGATACACATAGCCATAACAGTGATGATATTGCATCACTACAATTATATCTGCCTAACAATAGGCTGCAAATATTTCCGCAGCATCTTTCATTGGCTTACTAGTCAGGGGTCACTCTAGGTAATGGCATCTAAGATGCTGCCAGTTTAAAGGCAAATTTGTCCCTGGAACATGTTATGAACATAAAGTCTATTTTTCGACAATGTCTATGATTTATCTTCCAATAACAAAGAGCTTTTGTACAGTTCCCCTTTGCAGCTTGCATTGATGTTTATATGATGACCTTACCTTTTTACCGTTATATCGGTGGTAAATGTGCACATTCATGTCCACACAAAATAACAGTGCTATCTTTAGATCTACTATTTAGTTTCTTGGTTGTGATACATTGTTTCAGTGACCTACTCCAGCATCAATACACAAGACAGCTCAGTACATATTTATTGTAAAGGAAGTTAGAATTGTGGTCAAAGGAATTGTCTGTGGTTTCTCTCTTATGGCAGAACAGATACACTGTTCAAGTGACCTTTTGCTTTCTTACTTATTGAATCTCTTTGTTTTGTTATGTCTGTGTACAGGAAGACGGCTACACTCATGGGATTCAAGATCTTAGACCATATATTTCTCATGTCTATCTTCGATGTTTTAATTGTCTGACTTCATATAAATGACTTACATTTCATAATTCTAAATGCAATGAGAGAAAGGAAATACAAAATATATATAATACATTTGTAAAAAGGAACAAAAATACAAAGTGTCACAAACAGAAGGGTTGTTGATGTAGAGTGATCACATATAATACAACTAGGATACACGTCACACATTTGCTATGGGCTCTTTGAGATGCCAAAGGGGCAAAGCACATTGTACGACATAGGTGTTGCTGAATTTAAAGGGAATGGAAGTCAAAATTTAAACTTTATTGATTCGGATAAAACATACAGATAAAATAAAAAGTTATTTCTGTGGTCTCAAATGCACCTGCATTCTGTTTGTGTTCTAAACATTGTTGCAAACTCTGCTACAGTATGGTACTCAAGACAAAGACACGTGCACACTCCTGAAGCTACCTAGTTGTCATGGAAAGAAGCTAAGTTTAAACGCAGAATGAGATAACGGGGTACATCTTATAAAACAAATAAATTGAAACAGCTTTAAAAATTGTACGCTGTGTTTGAATCATGAAAATGTAAATTTGATGTAGTTACCTAGCAACTCATTTTAATATGATGCCAGCGAGCAAACAGGAAGATAATGTGAGGACAGTAACCTCACAATTTAGATATGCAGAGGACCCAAATGGTACCTAAGTATGCAGGGAAGGACCTAAATCCAGTTTTTGTCCCAGGGTTGGTGAGCATTACTTGGCCAAAACCAGAACCAAAAATAAGATATTCTGTGTTTGATACAAGTTTCTGGTTTGGAAACAAGGACACTATAACTAAATATATGATACATGCCGATAGAGGCTGCCAGAAATCATCATATCAAAGGTGTAAGGCGGCATTTAAATTTCCACTTTTTAAAAAGAGCTTTACTGAGAAATATCTGTACATTTTTACAATCGTCTAAAAATGTACAGAACAAAATTGCATAATGTGGTTGTGTATTGTAACTTACATATATGTCTAAGAGTGCTATTGCATTGTAGGCTAGATTACAAGCGGAGTATAAAAATATTAGCACTGTTGTGCGTTAACATCGCTGGTGCAATGATTTCTTCCCAGCCTTGCCCCTTGTTATATACAGTATCCCTTTAATTCTGTTACAAAACCTTCTTTTTTATTAATAAACCTTTGTTATTAAAGTATTAAGTCTGAAGAAAAACTAAAACCTTTATTTCCATAGCAGTGTTTTGTTATGCAAACTAGCGAGTAGTCGTGTGCATTCAGATCCATCATTAGGATCTGAATGTGAAAGAAGATGGACGCTTGTGGTATTCGTCTCTTTTCGGAGCCGGATTTCTCCTTGTGAATGTGCAACACGCTAAGATAATGATAAGATCTGGATTTGACCAGATCTTATTGAGTTGAATTTTCACAAGAATTAACGAGACAAATGCCACGAGCGGCCGCCTTCTTCCGTACTTGGATCCTAACGATGGATTTGACCAGATCTTATTGTGTTGAATTTTCACAAGACTTAAAGAGACAAATGCCACGAGTGGCTGCCTTCTTCCGCATTTGGATCCTAACAATGGATTTGAATGCACCCGTCTACTAGCAAGAGATAATGATTTACTTCAGAGCTCAGAAAGTGCTACATTTTACAGCACAATTTTTTTTTATTGAGTTTCAGCTAAATTTATCCACTTGTAATATGAGCAGAATCAGTGCGCTAATACCGCTCCTTGCGATACCCATTTAAAGTATAGGGAGCGCTAAAAAAAGTTTGATGCTTTAAGTTGATAAAATATTTATCCATCCACTTGTGATACCAGATTGTGAGTTATTTTTTGCACAAGGTCACACAGATAATGCACCCTGAGCTAAATATTGTGCTCCACTTCTAATATTGCCCTGTATCTTCTTCTTATTTACCTGTACAATCGTCTCTGTCTATTGTAACTTGCCCCTTATATGAATATATAAGGCAGTTTATGTATAAATGAAATACCTGGCTATTTTTTTAAATTCATATTTTGACCCCATTCCCACCCCTCGTTATCTTGATATAACAAATGACAGGTAAAACGGGCTGCCACAATTAATAACTGTATATTATTTGTCACTCTCCAGCAACCCACAATAAAAAATAGCAAAATAATTGTTTAGCATTATAGAAGAAAATAGTGGAAAGTATGTTTAAAAATGTTCAAAAGATTTTACAAGGTTTGGCTTTAATGTTCCTTTATTGTTTATCATCAACTCTAATAAACTTAACCTGATGCGTTTGTGACTTTAACCTGATAAATGAATAGAATAACATAATATATAATATAGGCATATAAATCAAGTAAATGGATACAAAAATAACACAAACGTACAGGAAGCTAATCTTTGAAGTAGCTCTGAACCCTGGAAAATCCGTACTAAGCCCTGCTGTGCTGAACTCTCTCCCAGATAGAGGGGGGAATGGCTGGCAGAGAAATTAATTCCTCAGAACTCCAACACAGCCAAACAAAAGGGGAAAATGTGAATGCTTTGTCTCACAGATAACAAGTGACATGTGAATACAAAAGCTTTAGGATACAGGTCCTTCCTAAGTTTGGCACAGATAGCTACTGTATAAGGGTTTCTTTTATTTTTATATAGTGACACACACTATGGTATTTTTGTAATCTATTATATGGTCACATTTCGACCTTAAATTGCTGCCCTACACACTAAAAGGACATGTTTTGTTTCCTAGAATGTAAAGGTCAAGCGATGATCTGGGAGAAGCATAGTAATCAGATGGAGAGAGTTTACAAGCACTTAGGACTTAAAACTCCGCCTCTGTCGCTCTAATATAAGGGTGTTCTAGCTCACCCTAAAAACAAGTACTATTCAACAAAATATTAAAGCGCGTAAGAGGTGGTAGAGAGCATAAACATATTTATTAAAACAATGAATGATTAAAATAAAAAGAACTCAATAAAATAGTGCTCAATAATCGCTAAAATGCATAAATTACAATAAACTAAAATAACTAACGGTTAAACACTGCAAAATATTAAAACTAAAAAGAAGTTCAAACTATGGCTGCTCTAAACTGCCAGGCAGATCAAACATACAATCACCCAGATGGGCAAAAATAAAACAAAATGGCCAAACGCTAGGTGCACCTAGGTAATGAAACAAAGCTTGAAGTTGGACATCCAGATAAAGGTTTATGGGTGTTCCAATGTAACAACTGTAAATAATGTCAGATCCCCTGTTACTGAGGACGAAGTTTTAGCACTTATACTGCGCTCTCACCTCACTACCTGTCCCCTTGACCCTATCCCCTCACAGCTGCTCCCCTCTCTCTCTGCTACCCTTACCCCTATACTAACACACATTTTCAACCTCTCCCTCAGCACTGGTACATTTCCCTCATCGATGAAACATGCGCTGGTCACACCTATCCTCAAAAAACCTTCCCTTGATCCTACCTCCCCATCCAACTACCGCCCTATTTCCCTCCTCCCTCTTGCTTCAAAGCTTCTTGAAAAACTAGTATATGCACACCTATCCCATTTCCTTACGTTAAACTCCCTTCTTGACCCGCTGCAATCTGGATTTCGTCCCTATCACTCCACAGAGACAGCAATTGTTAAGGTCACCAACGACCTACTTACAGCTAAATCAAAAGGCCACTTCTCTCTGCTTATCCTCCTTGATCTGTCCGCAGCCTTTGACACTGTCGACCACCCTCTTTTGCTCCAAACCCTCCAATCCTTCAGCATCTGTGACACAGCCCTTTCGTGGCTCTCTTCCTATCTGTCAAACCGTACCTTCAGTGTAGCCTTCTCTGGGGCCTCCTCTGCCCCGTCACCACTTTCTGTCGGAGTACCGCAAGGCTCTGTCCTCGGTCCCCTTCTCTTCTCAATCTATACGTCATCACTAGGTTCCCTTATTAAGTCCCACGGTTTCCAATATCATTTGTATGCAGATGACACCCAAATCTACTTCTCTGCACCAGAACTATCTCCTTCCTTGCTAACCCGTGTCACTAACTGTCTTTCTCACATCTCTTCCTGGATGTCCTCTCACTACCTCAAGCTAAATGTCTCCAAAACTGAGCACCTCATTTTCCCCCCTTCTTCCAAAATCTCCACCCCCAATATCTCTATAACTGTCGACAACTCCATCATTACCCCTACCCCGCATGCCCGATGTCTCAGGGTCACATTTGACTCAGATCTTTCCTTCACTCCTCACATTCAGTCCTTGGCTACAGCCTGCTGCTTCCACCTTAAAAAATCTCTAAAATTAGACACTTTCTTACACAAGACACAACTAAGATTTTAATCCACTCTCTCATTCTTTCCCGCCTTGATTACTGCAACTCTGTCCTCTCTGGTCTCCCCACCTGCCGCCTAGCTCCTTTACAATCCATAATGAATGCCTCTGCCAGACTCATCTTCCTTACACGTCGCTCTTCATCTGCTGCGCCTCTCTGCCAATCCCTTCACTGGCTTCCTCTTGCCTCTAGGATCAAACACAAAACTCTCACTCTTACATACAAAGCCCTCATCTGCACTGCTTCCCCCTACATCTCAGACCTTGTCCCCAGATACTCTCCCTCCCATCCCCTTCGCTCTGCTCATGACCTCCTACTCTCCTTCTCTCTTGTTACCTCATCACACTCCCGTCTACAGGACTTCTCCAGACTGGCTCCCATCTTGTGGAACTCTCTGCCTCGCTCCACAAGACTCTCTTCTAGTTTTAAAAGCTTCAAGTGCTCCCTAAAGACTCTACTGTTCAGGGATGCATACAACCTACGCTAACCTTTCCTAATACCAGTTCCTCTCCTCCATCGCTATCCCCTGAACCCCCTTAGCATGTAAGCCTAAAAGTCCAGCTGTTTGTAGATCACCTTCTTAAGAGCTGACTACAACAGTGTAACTCTTGGCAGGGCCCTCTACCCTATAATTGTTTTGTTGTACTCCCCCTTTGTTTATAGCGCTGCGGAATCTGTTGGCGCTCTACAAATAACTGATAATAATAATAATCCAATGCTCTTAACTTGGTCTGGTGCAGTTAATATCCGGTAAAACCAGTTTTGTGTGGTATATCCCAGTGAATGAAAAAATGATGCAAAAAATATTGAAAAAAATGGTGAAAAAATGTATATATGGGAAAAAATATGTGAAAAAATAAAAATATAAAAATGCAACTATATAGTGACCAATACGCAAATACAAAAATAGTGAAACAGTCAAATTGAAGAAAAGTTATAAAAAAATATTAATAAAAATAGTGAAAACGTAGTGTGTCCAAAAGTAAGTGTTACCAAGCCTCTAGTAGAAATTGGTCCCCCAGATGTTTTGGAACTACATTTCCCTCTTTAGGCTGCCTGAGCATCATGGGAAATGTAGTTCCAAAACATCTGGGGCCCAAGGTTACTGCCCTTGATGAGTACAATATGTGCATATGTCGCTGAAACAGTGATACCTTTTACTTCAAGCTTTTTTTTTGCTAATTCAAGTACATTGAAGTCTGAAGTTACATGGAAAGGACCATTTAAAGGAGGAAACAATTTTAAACAACTTCTCAATTTACTTCTATTATCTAATTTGCTTCATTATCTTTATATCCTTTGTTGAAGAAGCAGCAATGCAGTAATGGGATCTAGCTGAACGCATCTGGTGAGCCAATAACATAAGGCTTATATGTGCAGCTACCAATCAGCATCTCCTGAGAAAAAAATCGTGTTTCATGTCCCTTCAAATACAATAGAATTACTCAATAAAAAGTGTGTAATTAAATAACAATGCAGTAGAACCTTACCTGAATTTTAAATGAGTAGTATATTTTTTTATTAGCAAACTGCTACATTTTATTTCATTTGTCAGCCTCCGGCATCATGTTATAGCCATCAGCCAATCACAGACTCATATACATATACCCTGTGAACTCTTGTACATGCTCAGTAATAGCTGGTGCCTCATAAAGTGTGTATATAAAAAGACTGTGCACAATTTGACATTGGAAGAAAAATGGCAGGCTCTGTCTGAAAGGTAAATTTTTGAGTTTGAGTTTATTGTCCCTTTTAATACATAGATAGAAGCAGTACAGGAGATGATGATTAATGATAGTAGCATACAGAAGTCACTACTGCACAATCATTTTATTAACAGGCACCTTTGGGATTATAATTTTGTTTAACTAAATAGTTAAAGGGACATGATACTCCCAAATCTTTCAGATATGAAAGAGCAGCAGTTAAACATGTAAAAATATTTTTTTTTGCCTGAAAATGGTTAAAGGAACAGTCAACACCAGAATTTTTGTTGTTTAAAAAGATAGATAATCCCTTATTAATCATTCGCTAGTTTTGCATAACCAGCACAGGCGTGATCACAATGTTATCTGTATGGCTCACATGAACTAGCTCTCCCCTGTTGTGAAAAGCAAATAAAAAAGCATGTGATAAGAGGCGGCCTTCAAGGGCTTAGAAATTATCATATGAGCCATCCTAGGTTTAGCTTTCAACTATGAATACCAAGAGAACAGCAAAATTGGAAATAAAAGTAAATTGGAAAGATGTTTAAAATGACATGCCCTATTAGAATCATGAAAGTTTTTTTTGGTCTTGACTGTCTCTTTAAATAAATATTTCTTAAATTAACAGAAAGTGCATGAGTATATAGAGCTGAGTGTCTGGGTCTCTACTACCCATTGGCTGACAGGACAACTCACACAGAAAAAGTTGGTTTAATGCAGCATTTTAAAAACAAACAATGCACTCTAATACATTTTGAAACATTCTATTTTAGATGGTACAGAGACAATTTTTGAGTATCATGACCCTTTAAGGAAGTGAGCCCCTGACAAGACACATAGGGAAAGTTAAGAAAAATAAAATGATAGCTAAATAACAAGGGTGCAGAGGGTTAACTTATTTTCATTTTAGTGGTTCTAGTGACACAGCAGCTGATTGGCTGCATCATCTCCGGGCTTTTTTTAGAACACAAATTAGCCAGAGTCTACAAAGAACTGTACGATTTTATTTGAATTATACAAAAAAACACAACATGCTTTTTGCAGCAACCTTTCAGTACACCAAGAAGGCTGACAGTCAAAATAAATCTTACGATTCAGATTTGCTTCCATTATCAAACGTACTTCGTTCTCTTGATACCCTTTATTGAAAAGCATACCTAGGTAGGCTCAAACAGCAATACGCTACTGGAAGCTAGCTGGTGATTGGTGGTTACACATATGCCTCTTGTCATTGGTTTATGAGAAGTGTTCAGCATTTCTTCTTCGGAACTGAGTTTAATTATGTGTTTAACCCATTAAAAAGGATTTATATAAGGTTATATGCAAGAAACAGTAAAATAATGAAAACATTGCAGCATTTTTTTTCTACTTATATGTCCCTTTAGAGTGGCACTTGAAACTTATTTAATCATGTAAACTTCTCTTTATAGTGACACGATTTTGCTTATACTTTGGATACTTACACTTTAAAAATTAATAAAGATTAACAAGAAGAACCATTACCATGATAGTAATAAGAAGAAAAAAAACTTCATTATTATTCTGCTTCTGTGAGCAAAAGCTAATAATAAAGCAAACTAGGTTTCCTCATGTTCAACTACATTCCCAAACCTCCCAATGTCTCCTGTAGACCTTTAGGTGTGAAGGTAAGGCCCTGGGTATTTAGTGGGCAGGGCCAAGTCAGAGGGAAGGAGTGATGGGTGTGCGTAGCGGGGCTTGGCATGGGCCAGTTTGTGGTCAGGAAATGGGCAGGACCAGGGCAGTTTGTGTTTAAGCTCTGGAAACCATAACATTTGCTCTGAAGATGAAGCTGCTGGAGGGGCAAAAAAGCAGAGACTCTAATCTCTGAAAATCCAGTAATAAGTGGAACAGCTAATAAGCAACACAATCCAGTAATAAGCAGAACAGCTAATAAGCAGGACAATCCAGTAATACGCAGGACAGCTAATAAGCAGCAAAATCCAATAATAAGCAGGAAAGCTAATAAGCAGGACAATCCAGTGATAAGCAGGACAGCTAATAATCAGGACAATCCAGTAATAAGCAGGACAGCTAATAAGCAACACAATCCAGTAATAAGCAGAACAGATAATAATCAGGACAATCCAGTAATAAGCAGGACAGCTAATAAGCAGCAAAATCCAATAATAAGCAGGAAAGCTAATAAGCAGGACAATCCAGTAATAAGCAGGACAGCTAATAAGCAGCACAATCCAGTAATAAGCAGGACAGCTAATAATCAGGACAATCCAGTAATAAGCGGGACAGCTAATAATCAGGACAATCCAGTAATAAGCAGGACAGCTAATAATCAGGACAATCCAGTAATAAGCAGGACAGCTAATAATCAGCACAATCCAGTAATAAGCAGAACAGCTAATAAGCAGGACAATCCAGTAATAAGCGGGACAGCTAATAATCAGGACAATCCAGTAATAAGCAGGACAGCTCATATTCAGGACAATCCAGTAATAAGCAGCACAATTCAGTAATAAGCAGGACAGCTAATAATTAGGACAATCCAGTAATAAGCGGGACAGCTAATAATCAGGACAATCCAGTGATAAGCAGGTCAGCTAATAATCAGGACAATCCAGTAATAAGCGGGACAGCTAATAATCAGGACAATCCAGTAATAAGCAGGACAGCTAATAAGCAGCACAATCCAGTAATAAGCAGGACAGCTAATAATCAGGACAATCCAGTAATAAGCGGGACAGCTAATAATCAGGACAATCCAGTAATAAGCAGGACAGCTAATAAGCAGCACGATCCAGTAATAAGCAGGACAGCTAATAAGCAGCACAATCCAGTAATAAGCAGGACAGCTAATAATCAGGACAATCCAGTAATAAGCAGGACAGCTAATAAGCAGCACAATCCAGTAAAAAGCAGGACAGCTAATAAGCAGCACAATCCAGTAATAAGCAGGACAGCTAATAATCAGGACAATCCAGTAATAAGCAGGACAGCTAATAATCAGGACAATCCAGTAATAAGCAGAACAGCTAATAAGCAGGACAATCCAGTAATAAGCAGGACAGCTAATAATCAGGACAATCCAGTAATAAGCAGGACAGCTAATAATCAGGACAATCCAGTAATAAGCAGGACAGCTAATAAGCAGCACAATCCAGTAATAAGCGGGACAGCTAATAATCAGGACAATCCAGTAATAAGTGGGACAGCTAATAATCAGGACAATCCAGTGCTAAGCAGGTCAGCTAATAATCAGGACAATCCAGTAATAAGCGGGACAGCTAATAATCAGGACAATCCAGTAATAAGCAGGACAGCTAATAAGCAGCACAATCCAGTAATAAGCAGGACAGCTAATAATCAGGACAATCCAGTAATAAGCGGGACAGCTAATAATCAGGACAATCCAGTAATAAGCAGGACAGCTAATAAGCAGCACAATCCAGTAATAAGCAGGACAGCTAATAAGCAGCACAATCCAGTAATAAGCAGGACAGCTAATAATCAGGACAATCCAGTAATAAGCAGGACAGCTAATAAGCAGCACAATCCAGTAATAAGCAGGACAGCTAATAATCAGGACAATCCAGTAATAAGCAGGACAGCTAATAATCAGGACAATCCAGTAATAAGCGGGACAGCTAATAATCAGGACAATCCAGTAATAAGCAGGACAGCTAATAATCAGGACAATCCAGTAATAAGCAGGACAGCTAATAATCAGGACAATCCAGTAATAAGCGGGACAGCTAATAATCAGGACAATCCAGTAATAAGCAGGACAGCTAATAAGCAGCACAATCCAGTAATAAGCGGCACAGCTAATAATCAAGACATTCCAGTAATAAGCGGGACAGCTAATAATCAGGACAATCCAGTAATAAGCAGGACAGCTAATAATCAGGACAATCCAGTAATAAGTAGGGCAGCTAATAAGCAACACAATCCAGTAATAAGCAGGGCAGCTAATAATCAGGACAATCCAGTAATAAGCGGGACAGCTAAAAATCAGGACAATCCAGTAATAAGCAGGACAGCTAATAATCAGGACAATCCAGTAATAAGCGGGGCAGCTAATAATCAGGACAATCCAGTAATAAGCAGGGCAGCTAATAATCAGGACAATCCAGTAATAAGCAGGGCAGCTAATAATCAGGACAATCCAGTAATAAGCGGGACAGCTAATAATCAGGACAATCCAGTAATAAGCAGGACAGCTAATAATCAGGACAATCCAGTAATAAGCAGGGCAGCTAATAATCAGGACAATCCAGTAATAAGCGGGACAGCTAATTGCAGGACAATCCAGAAATTAACAGATTGATAAATAAACAGTGCAATTTGGCAATAAGTGGGAGCTCTGTTTTACTGCTTATGTTTTTTGTTTTAAATCCCCATCCTCTCTCCTTCACCTCTTTCCTTGCCCTGTATAAAACACAGCCCAGTGTACTTACTGGCATATTTAGCCCAGATGGCACCTAAGGGATGGGGAAGCTACAGTAAAAATTGGGGGGTGCACAGCATCCCCCCCTCACTACAGACAAATTATGAGTTGAAACAAATTAAACAATTTTACAGCAGAAACATAAGGATGTAATGTTCTTCTTAGCTCTAATTTTAATTGCTGTACAGTTTGGTCATTATTATTTATTAAAGGGATACTTTGCTGAATGCTTCTTGCAACAAAATAGTGTTTTCTACTAGAATATATAAATAGTTCTATTATGTAATAAAACACAGGCTGGTAAACATCAGTTTTTTTTAGGATTGTTTCATGTTTTTGGAAACTAAAACTTAAGTCTGGTCTTTGAAATGAGGACATTTAGAAGGATGAAATTTGACCCTGGGAATTAGATGTGGAAATGCAGAGAGATTCCAGCCTTTTGCTTTGAATTTCTATTCACCTCCGAGCAAGTTTGGCTTCATTTAGCTTTCAATAAATCATAATAAAGAATCCCACTGTGCTATATCAAATATAAATAATCTGGGTTGCGCCTGTTTCCCTCAAGCCATGATACATAGCGGCCAACTTTAGTCTTCAAGAGACGCAAACCAGAAATGGTGTGTGCACTAAATTATGTCCTAAAGAGACAGCAGAGCTGTCACAGTTATTAAAGCAACCGGACTGTAAGCAAACAGGGTAGCCGTGATTGTCAGTAGGCGGTAAGCCAACATGGCTCTTCCAGAAATTGTGCCTGTAGCTGTAAAACACAACATGCGCACGTGTGCAATAGTCAGTTTAACATTTTCATCTTCATGTTAGGGTACGGAATAATAACATTATAGATAACTGTTCATGGAAAATATGATTAGTCATAAAAGAAAAATACTTATAGACTAAGCAACTGATTGGCTGCATAATCTCCAGCCCTTTAGAATAAACATTACTATTATTTATTTATATAGTGCCACAAAATCCCATAGCTCTTGGTACAGAGATCGGGGTATACAATGGCAAACATTAGTGATAACATACAAAAACATAACAGACTAAATAAATCTAGTACAAGAGGCGAAGGGCCCTGCTCCAAAGTCCTTACAGTCTACAGGTTCAGGGTGCAGAGGCATAAGGTTTGGGGTAGCTTGTCACATGAATTGTAGCTGCAACAGTGAGTTAATTAAAGGACCAGTTAATACAGTAGATTTGCATAACCAACAAATGCAAGATAACAAGACAATGCAATAGCACTTAGTCTTAACTTCAAATGAATAGTAGATTTTTTTTCTGACAATTTTAAAAGTTATGTCTATTTCCACTCCCACTGTACCATGTGACAGGCATCAGTCAATCACAAAAATATACAAGTACCATGTGACAGCCATCAGCCAATCACAAATACATACACTTTTTATTCTGTGAATTCTTACACATGGTCAGTAGGAGCTGGTGACTCAGAAAGTGTAAAGTGTGCACATTTTGTTAATGGAAGTAAATTGGAAAATTGTTTAAAATTGCTGCTCTATCTGAATAATGAAAGTTTAATTTTGACTTGAGTGTCCCTTTAAGGCAGTTCAGGATTTATTTTGGGTAGGATGAAAGACACAGCAGAGATGAGAAGTCTCTCTGAATAGTTGGGTTGTCAAAAAAGTCTGAAGCTATAGAAGATTGGAGTCAGTCTGATGGGAAAAAGTCTGAAGCTATAGAAGGTTGGAGTCAGTCTGATGGGAAAAAGTTGTGAAGCAAAAGGGTCAAGAGGACAGGTTGGGAGATGAGCAGAAGATAGAAGTATGAAGACTTCCTCCACTGTTACAGGAGGAAAGTTTTGTTAATAGAAATCATGGGAAGAAGGGCTGGGTTTGTGGGGTGTGAGGGAAAAATGTCATTTCTAATTCAGTTCATTTTATTTTTGAAGTGATCAGCAATAAGCTGAGCAGTGAGTTTGATAGTTTGGCGGAGGTGCTGGCAGACATAGGAGGGTGTTAAGGGTTAAAAACAGCCTTCGGGGATTGGATGCGTGAGTTGACATGAGGGAGGAGAAATAGACTTGTTTGGCCAGGCTGAGGGCAGAGTTGTATGACCTGAGGATGAATTTATAATGCAGGAAATCAGCACGGGTGAATCATTTTATTTCACTGAACTTTGCTGAAGACGGATGTCGTTGAGTGCATGATGCACGGCAAACAGTGGAGGGTGCATCTTTGTCAAGTGTTGATTTTAGTGCAGACTTTAAGGCCACAAGGTTTGTATAAGAGAGGGATGAAAGTTGGAGAGTAGCGGTTTCAGTTGAGTAGAAAAGTCTGTTAGATCCAAGTTATCTAAATTCCTGTAAGGTAGCAGTTTTTCTGGGGCTTGTAAGAATTCTGCAGATAGAGTAAAGTTAGTAGATGGTGATCAGAGAGAGGAAACGGCACAGAGATTGGTAAAGACCTTCACAGTGGGTTGGAGATGTTGTCCACTGGGAGAGGCCAAAAGTGGTGGTACGAGATAGAGGTTTAGAGGCAGAAGGCAAGTAAGAATTCTCAAAGGGCATATTGAAGTCCCCTAAGATGAGAAAAGGGACATTACAAGAGAGGGAGAGTGGGAACCAGGCTTAAAAGTGGTCTACCATTTTACTAATAAATATATTATTTTATTTAAAGTACAGGTGGCCCTCGTTTTACAACGGTTCAATTTACACCGTTTCAGAATAACAACCTTTTTTTCCAGTCATGTGACTGCTATTGAAAAGCAGTGAGAAGCAGTGCATTTATTAAAATAGCCAGTAGGTGAAGCTGTCCGCTTGTGTTGCAGCAAAGCCAATCAAGCTGAAATTAATCAGTTTAACCAGACCTGAGCTATCAAGCAGATTTCAAAGGAACAAGACCTTCCTGTCTATAAATCAGTCCAGACTGGAATGCATAGAAAGAACTATTTGCATAAAAATGCAAGTGAAGTCTGTGTTGTGTGATTATTTTATTAGGTTTATAATGCTATTTAGCAAATGTTTTTGTTCATTTCACTTAATTTAATTATATATTCTGTGGTGTGTGATTATTTTCTTAGGTTTATAATGCTGTTTAGCATTTAAAGTCTTCATTTCAAAGCTTTAAAAATAATGTATTAGGTGTTACTTATGACAATTTTGAGAGGGGCCTGGAGCCTAACTCCCTCACTTCCCATTGACTTACATTATAAACTGGGTTTCAATTTACAACGGTTTCGATTTACAACCATTCCTTCTGGAACCTAACCCCAGCGTAAACTGAGGGCTACCTGTATACAAAATACAGGATGTACACTAAGAAAACTCCAAATGATGTATAAAATTGCAACAGTTAAAACCTTTTTCTTAGTTACAAACTACTTTGATTATGCTTCTGATACTTAAACTTTATAGTTCAATAAAGTTGTGCAAGAGCAACAATTCATAGAAAACTGCATTATTATTCTGCTTGTGCAGGCAAAAGATAATAATAAAACAAGCCAGTTTACTTTTGTTTAAAACTGCCAAGAGCTTCAATCATATAAATAGTGCAGAGCAAATAACGTACCATACTCTTCCTTGGAGAGCTTTCTAACAGCAAAGAAAAAACTGTCTTTTTTGAGAATATTTTGTTTATAAAATTTTAATAGAGTGGGACAAATAAAACCTGTAATCCTACACGTGCTCTACTTAAGTATGAAAGGGACATTATAATGTTAAAATTTGACGAGTCGCACAATCCAGCAGTTTACGTTCAGGACCAGTAGGCTACTAAAAGAACTAAGCAAATTAGATAATAAAAGTAAATTGGAAAGTTGTTTCAAAATTGTATCCTCTATCTGAATCATAAAATAAAAATGTGGGCTTCCAGTGTCTTAAGGGATTAAATGCCTAACAGTCACTAGCAGCAGAGAGGGTACACTTTAATAACTAATTTAAATAAAGAAATACACAACAACTGTTCATGGGTAAATTTTAACCGTCACAGGTTAAAAATATTTATTAACTTAAATAAATAATAATAACGAACCAACAAGGACTATGATGGCGGCTAGAAAGAATGCTACAATAAACCCAGCACTGCTGGAGGTAAGTGGCCCAAAACGGAATCTGCAGCAGAGAGTAACCTCTGCTCATGGAAATGCTACTAAGGGGTTAATGAGATCACGTGACCCACCCGCAAGGGGAAGGAGGGGCACCTCACGTGCACTTGAGGCTATCCACCCCTCTCACTTTTAGATTGGCCATCACGCCCCCCGTTCACCCTTTCCAGCGCAACAGGGCCGCTACCTCCCGCCGTGAGGGTGTAATGAAGTACTACCGCCCAGGAAGGGTATCTGCTACTCAGCCGCTAAAAAAAGGGTAAACAGAGGTGGTAGACATCTATTTTACTGCTCTGGGCTTACTGAGGTTAGCCTTAGTAGGCATACCTTTTGCCATTGCTCTAAAATTAAACTTAGTTGAAAGCCATCATTTAGTTACAGGGAAGGGAGGGAGGGGAAAAACGTCTCTGCACCGGATTCCAGGAAGAAGAGGGCCAGGAAGCTGTATTCTCCACTTTTAAGGTAAGCAAGGGGGGCTCCTCCCTCCTGAGCAACATTGTTGCCACTAACCTCCCTAGCCAGCCCTCTTCTCCTATCACTCCTTTTGGCCTTAACCCTTAGCTTGCTACAGGCCCAATTGTGCCCTACACTGTCTTTAACAGGGGAGCACCTGACACTGATAAGAATGTTCAGTTTTCAACTAATACAAATTAAACTGAAATGTTTAAACTACAATTTAACTTGCTTCTAGTTCAGTATACATTACTTTTCTGTCAGTTAAATAAGTGTATTGTGAATTTTGAGCATACAGCTGGAGAGATAAATTAGTGAGACCTAAGGGTAAAAAATGCTTAGAGCATATCATGAGAATTTTGATAGCGATAAAGACAGACCCTGGGAACTCTCTTGTCCTCCAACTTTCTGAAATTGTCAGTTTTATTTTACATGCAAGAAATACAAAGTGCAATGTAATTTGTAAAAGAAACAAATAAATATACAAAGTATGATCCTAATTTATTAAAGTTACATAGAACTGTCAAATCATTATCAGAATTTGTAAAATCACAATCCTAAATACACAGCTGTATACAGAATCTAAATGCATTAAGATAAAAATTAAAAGGGATATTAAACACTTTGAGATGGTAATATAAAATGATAAATCATATATATATATATATATATATATATATATATATATATATATATATATATAAAACTGCAATATAATGTCATTATTTATTTTGTCCCTTTTCCTGTAATTCCAATTCTGAAATTGTGAGCTTTTTAAAGGGACATGAAACCAGATTTTTTCTTTCATGATTTAGGAAGAACATACAATTTTAAACCACTTTCCAATTGACTTCTATTATTTAATATGCTTCCTTCTCTTGTTATCCTTTGCCAAATGGTTTACCTAGGAAAGCTCAGGAGCAGCAGAGAACCTAGGTTCTAGCTGCTGATTGGTGGCTGCATATATTATGATTGTCATTGGCTCACCCATGTGTTCAGTTAGAAACCAGTAGTGCATTGCTGCTCCTTCAGCAAAGCATACTAAGAGAATGAAACACATTTCATAATAGAAGTAAACTGGAAAGTTGTTTAAAATTGTATGTTCTACCTAAATCATGAAAGAAAAACTTTTCTTTAAGTTCCTGTTGAAAATGGAAGTGCAGAACATTGTTATATTCCACACAGCCATTGGCTGCACACTCTAGTGACCTATTTATAACTGTCCCTAATTGGCCACAGCAGAGAAAGTAACCTAAGTTACAACATGGCAGCTCCCATTGGGTTTGTCAAGTCCTGTTTCAATGACCTTTAGTCTTCATGCAAGGAAATTAATTATGATCTTTATCTTGATTTATCAATATTTTAATGGACAATACAATATATTAAGTCTAATTTACTTCTGTTATTAAATTTCCTTGTTCTCTTGGTATTTTTTATTGAAAAACTGGAATGTAAGTTTAGAAATATGCACGTGCCTGGAGCACTAGAGGGCAGCAGATTTGCAAGAATGCTATCCATTTTCAGGAGCACTAGAGGGCAGCAGATTTGTAAGAATGTTAACCATTTGCAAGAGCACTAGATGGCAGCAGTTTTACAAGAATGTTATCCATTTGCAAGAGCACTAGAGGGCAGCAGTTTTACAAGAATGTTAACCATTTGCAAGAGCACTAGATGGCAGCAGTTGTGCAAGAATGTTATCCATTTGCAAGAGCACTAGATGGCAGCAGTTGTGCAAGAATGTTATCCATTTGCAAGAGCACTAGATGGCAGCAGTTTTACAAGAATGTTATCCATTTGCAAGAGCACTAGATGGCAGCAGTTTTACAAGAATGTTATCCATTTGCAAGAGCACTAGATGGCAGCAGTTGTGCAAGAATGTTAACCATTTGCAAGAGCACTAGATGGCAGCAGTTGTGCAAGAATGTTATCCATTTGCAAGAGCACTAGATGGCAGCAGTTGTGCAAGAATGTTATCCATTTGCAAGAGCACTAGATGGCAGCAGTTTTACAAGAATGTTATCCATTTGCAAGAGCACTAGATGGCAGCAGTTTTACAAGAATGTTATCCATTTGCAAGAGCACTAGATGGCAGCAGTTTTACAAGAATGTTATCCATTTGCAAGAGCACTAGATGGCAGCAGTTTTACAAGAATGTTAACCATTTGCAAGAGCACTAGATGGCAGCAGTTTTACAAGAATGTTATCCATTTGCAAGAGCACTAGATGGCAGCAGTTGTGCAAGAATGGTATCTATTTGCAAGAGCACTAGATGGCAGCAGTTGTGTAATAATGTTAACCATTTGCAGGAGCACTAGATGGCAGCAGTTGTGCAAGAATGTTAACCATTTGCAGGAGCACTAGAGGGCAGCAGTTTTACAAGAATGTTATCCATTTGCAAGAGCACTAGATGGCAGCAGTTGTGCAAGAATGTTATCCATTTGCAAGAGCACTAGATGGCAGCAGTTTTACAAGAATGTTATCCATTTGCAAGAGCACTAGATGGCAGCAGTTTTACAAGAATGTTATCCATTTGCAAGAGCACTAGAGGGCAGCAGTTTTACAAGAATGTTATCCATTTGCAAGAGCACTAGATGGCAGCAGTTGTGCAAGAATGTTAACCATTTGCAGGAGCACTAGATGGCAGCAGTTTTACAAGAATGTTAACCATTTGCAAGAGCACTAGAGGGCAGCAGTTTTACAAGAATGTTATCCATTTGCAAGAGCACTAGAGGGCAGCAGTTTTACAAGAATGTTATCCATTTGCAAGAGCACTAGATGGCAGCAGTTTTACAAGAATGTTAACCATTTGCAAGAGCACTAGAGGGCAGCAGTTTTACAAGAATGTTATCCATTTGCAAGAGCACTAGAGGGCAGCAGTTTTACAAGAATGTTAACCATTTGCAAGAGCACTAGATGGCAGCAGTTTTACAAGAATGTTATCCATTTGCAAGAGCACTAGATGGCAGCAGTTTTACAAGAATGTTATTCATTTTCAAGAGCACTAGAGGGCAGCAGTTTTACAAGAATGTTAACCATTTGCAAGAGCACTAGAGGGCAGCAGTTTTACAAGAATGTTAACCATTTGCAAGAGCACTAGAGGGCAGCAGTTTTACAAGAATGTTAACCATTTGCAAGAGCACTAGATGGCAGCAGTTTTACAAGAATGTTAACCATTTGCAAGAGCACTAGATGGCAGCAGTTTTACAAGAATGTTAACCATTTGCAAGAGCACTAGATGGCAGCAGTTTTACAAGAATGTTAACCATTTGCAAGAGCACTAGATGGCAGCAGTTTTACAAGAATGTTATCCATTTGCAAGAGCACTAGATGGCAGCAGTTTTACAAGAATGTTAACCATTTGCAAGAGCACTAGAGGGCAGCAGTTTTACAAGAATGTTAACCATTTGCAAGAGCACTAGATGGCAGCAGTTTTACAAGAATGTTATCCATTTGCAAGAGCACTAGAGGGCAGCAGTTTTACAAGAATGTTAACCATTTGCAAGAGCACTAGATGGCAGCAGTTTTACAAGAATGTTATCCATTTGCAAGAGCACTAGATGGCAGCAGTTTTACAAGAATGTTAACCATTTGCAAGAGCACTAGATGGCAGCAGTTTTACAAGAATGTTAACCATTTGCAAGAGCACTAGATGGCAGCAGTTTTACAAGAATGTTAACCATTTGCAAGAGCAGTAGATGGCAGCAGTTTTACAAGAATGTTAACCATTTGCAAGAGCACTAGATGGCAGCAGTTTTACAAGAATGTTAACCATTTGCAAGAGCACTAGATGGCAGCAGTTTTACAAGAATGTTAACCATTTGCAAGAGCACTAGATGGCAGCAGTTTTACAAGAATGTTAACCATTTGCAAGAGCACTAGATGGCAGCAGTTTTACAAGAATGTTAACCATTTGCAAGAGCACTAGATGGCAGCAGTTGTGTAATAATGTTATCCATTTGCAGGAGCACTAGAGGGCAGCAGTTTTACAAGAATGTTAACCATTTGCAAGAGCACTAGATGGCAGCAGTTGTGCAAGAATGTTATCCATTTGCAGGAGCACTAGAGGGCAGCAGATTTGTAAGAATGTTATCCATTTGCAAGAGCACTAGATGGCAGCAGTTGTGCAAGAATGTTAACCATTTGCAGGAGCACTAGAGGGCAGCAGTTTTACAAGAATGTTAACCATTTGCAAGAGCACTAGATGGCAGCAGTTGTGCAAGAATGTTATCCATTTGCAGGAGCACTAGAGGGCAGCAGATTTGTAAGAATGTTAACCATTTGCAGGAGCACTAGATGGCAGCAGTTGTGCAAGAATGTTATCCATTTGCAAGAGCACTAGATGGCAGCAGTTTTACAAGAATGTTATCCATTTGCAAGAGCACTAGATGGCAGCAGTTTTGTAAGAATGTTATCCATTTGTAGGAGCACTAGAGGGCAGCAGATTTGTAAGAATGTTATCCATTTGCAAGAGCACTAGATGGCAGCAGTTGTTTAAGAATGTTATCCATTTGCAGGAGCACTAGATGGCAGCAGTTGTGCAAGAATGGTATCCATTTGCAAGAGCACTAGATGGCAGCAGTTGTTTAAGAATGTTATCCATTTGCAGGAGCACTAGATGGCAGCAGTTGTGTAAGAATGTTATCCATTTGCAGGAGCACTAGATGGCAGCAGATTTGCAATAGTGTTATCCATTTGCAGGAGCACTAGATGGCAGCAGTTATGCAAGAATGTTATCCATTTGCAGGAGCACTAGATGGCAGCAGTTGTGCAAGAATGTTATCCATTTGCAGGAGCACTAGATGGCAGCAGTTGTGCAAGAATGTTATCCATTTGCAGGAGCACTAGATGGCAGCAGTTGTGTAAGAATGTTATCCATTTGCAGGAGCACTAGATGGCAGCAGATTTGCAATAGTGTTATCCATTTGCAGGAGCACTAGATGGCAGCACTATTTCATGTAGTGTTCCAGGTGCCTACCTAAGTATCTCTTCAACACAGAATATCATGGGAACAAAGAAAATTTGATAATTGAAGTAAATTGGAAATATTTTAAAAATGTAATGCTCTGTCTGAATCACAAAAGAAAGATTTTAGGTTTCATATCCCTTTAATTCTCCTCTTCCACTGCCATCTTACAATCAGTTTTGATCATTTAATCTCATGCCTAATGGTTCTGCAAAATGCCTAGGAGCTGTGATTACTTATGGCTCTTTAAATTATATTCATATTGTCTGTTTTAAACAACAAATGTCCTGTAGAATATAGGGATAAACACTGGGCGAGGCGGAGTATGCTTTTATATGTCTAGTTATAAGGTACATTTTTAAAGGGACAGTAAATACGTACTTAAAGGGACAGTAAATACGTACTTAAAGACATTTCTGTAGTGCTGCTATAGAATAATATACCAGCCAAGCCTCATCTTTTTTAAAGCAAATGAACATCCTTTTTATTATTGCAATTGTTTTTCTTTAGCTTAACTACACCCGCTATTTGCCTTATTTGGAGGAGCCAATCTGGGTTTTCATCTACAGACACCAATGAGCTGATTTAACAAGGGCCGGATGGCCCCTAATCACCCTGTTTCCACGCGAGCCTTTAGGCTCGCTGGAAACAGCAGTTAAGAAGCAGCGGTCTTAAGACCCCTGCTCCTTAACTTGTCTGCAGCAATCAACCCAATGGGATACGATCGGGTTGTTTGACACCCCCTGGTAGCAGCCGATTTGCCACAAATCTGCAGGGGCGGCATTGCACAAGCAGTTCACCAGAACTGCTTGTGCAATGTTAAATGCCGAAAGCGTATGCTGTCGAAATTTAGTTATGTCTGACGGACATGATTCGCTACGGCGAATCATGTCCGCCCGTCATTTGATAATTCGGCCCTATGGCTAACTATGGTCATAATGTTAGTTTAAATGCATTGTTTTGCAGTTGTTTCCAGTTAAGGGCAATTAAGGATAGATATGTGACAGGATAAGCCTTGAGAAGTCAGCAGGTGCATTTCAAGTTATTAGAATTAGAGAAAAAAAATCAAAGCTGAATTACATGTAAAGGTGATAAGTTGTTATATATTTTATATAACAAAATCAAGGTATTTACTATGGGGCATATTTATCAAGGTCTCGCTGAATATGGCGAGCAATACGCTCGCCGTATTCAGCATTGCCCCAGCAGCTCACAAGAGCTGCTGGTGCAACTCCGCCCCCTGCAGACTCGCAGCAAATCAGCCGCAAGCAGGGGGGTGTCAATCAACCCGATCGTACTCGATCGGGTTGATTTCCGGCGATGTCTGTCCGCCAACTCAGAGCAGGCGGACAGGTTATGGAGCAGCGGTCTTTGTGAGCCTGCAGGCTCGCCAGAAACACGGGGCATCAAGCTCCATACAGAGCTATATACATATGCCCCTATATCTTTAACTTAAAACAAGAAATATGAATATAATTTAAAGATTTATAATTAAAGGCAATTACTATTTATCTATTAGGTTAAATATATCACATTTATTGTCCTTTTACATTTCAAGAAATGTCTTGAAGCACAAAAATAATAATAATAATAATAATAATAATGCTACACTCGTCCTGGAAAACACATAGTTCCAGCAGATGTTAATTTGTAATATTGTTTAAAAGAAACCCATTGAGATATCCTCAGAGAGATAATTCCATGATGTATGCATCACATGATACAGATCTCCAGGGACAAGCGAACATGGCCGCCAAGACAAGCAAAAGTAGATTGTTTTCCCATAGAAACATTCAGGAAAAGTCTCAAACCTCTGGAAGGAAATAGCGTTACATGGCATGATTCCCAAACAGCACAGCAACTCTTACAAAATACAAAACGTAATGATATATTCGCTATTACCATCTCATTCTCATATTCGGTCACTATATCCATCTGTTGCTGCATGCTACAGGCCTGAAAACCTAGAGGTGCTCAGAGAGATCATGTATCAAACCAATATGTATAATATCGTATAGACTAGAAAATGCAAATCTGTGTGATCAATATGACTGTAGAATTAAAGGGATAGCATCTCTAAAAAGGCCTAACATGTGTTTTAAAGGGACAGTCTACTCCAGAATTGTTTTTTTTTTTTAAAAGATAGATCAATTACTATGTAGCATGTTGCAGGGTTAATGACCAATCAGTGCTGACTCCTAGGTAACCACATGGGAGTGAGAACAATGCTACCTATATGGCACACATGAAGTAGCACTGTCTAACTGTGAACAACTGTCAAATGATAAGAGATAAGAGGCAGCCTTCAAGGGCTTAGAAATTAGCATATGAGCCTACCTAGGTTTAGCTTTCAACAAGAAAACCAAGAGAACAAAGCAAATTTGATGATAAATGTAAATTGGAAAGTTGTCTAAAATTGCATGTCCTATCTGACTCATGAAAGTCTAATTTAAACTAAACTGTCCCTTTAAAGAGCACTGTTTACCATGTTTAAGGACCAATATTAAAAAACGCAATGCAGCAAAGCTTACTCTAAATTTTAAATGAGTGGTAATTTTTTTGACAAATTTAAAAATGTATTTCAATTTGCTGTCTCCTTGTATCATGTGACAGCCATCAGCCAACCACAGATTCATATACATATACACTGTGAACTCTTGCTCATGCTCAGTAGTAGCCGGTGCCCCAGGAAGTGTGCATATAAAAAGACTGCGCAGTATGATAGTAGAAGTTAAATTAGAAAGTTGTTTAAAACTGAATGCTCTATTAGAATCATGAAAGTCTAATTTTTACTTTAGTGCCTCTTTAAAGGGACATGAAACACGTTTTTTTTTTCATGATTCAGATAGACCATGCAATCTTAAGCAACGTTCTAATTTACTCCTATTATCATTTTTTCTTTGTACTCTTGGTATCTTTATTTGAAAAAGCAAGAATGTAAGCTTAGAAGCCGGCCCATTTTTGGTTCATCACCTGGGTAGTGCTTGCTTATTGGTGTTTAAATGCAGCCACCAATCAGCAAGCGCTACCAAGGGTCCTGAACCAAAACTGGGCCAGCTCCTTCCTTTTTTAAATAAAGATATCAAGATAATGAAGAAAATTTGATAATAGGAGTAAATTAGAAAGTTGCTTAAAATTGCTGCTCTATCTGAATCCTGAAAGAAAAAAATTGTGTTTAATGTCCCTTTAACAAGCTGCAAATTTAAAGTGTTCCTAGTCTTACAATGACATGCTCTTAATGTATTACTGTGTAGTTTGATTTTTTTTACTATAATTGCCCTTTAATTTTCAATATTAATTTTTACATTTATTTTTTACATGATGCCACTATCCTATATAATAAAAGGCCAAGTGTGTTTGTCCAAAGCTGTCATGCGCAGTAGAGACTGCGCACGAGGACAAACACACCTGGCCTTCCAACTAACCTGGAGTGGTGTGGTGGGGTGGGCGTGGCCGGGCGGGTGCGACGTGGGCGTGGGCGGTTGCAACGTGGGCGGGGCCGGACGTGGTGTGGACGGGGCGGACGTGATGTGGGCGGGGCCAGGCATGACGTGCCGGGCGGGCGGGGCCAGATACCAGGGCCGGCTGCTAAGAGACAGAGAGCTCTAAAGAGGGGGGATAGAGAGAGCAGAAGAGGGGGGATAGAGAGAGGGAAAGAGAGACAGCAAAAGAGAGAGGGGGAGAGAGACAGCAAAAGAGAGGGGGGAAAGAGACAGCAAAAGAGACAGCAAAAGAGAGGGGGGAGAGAGACAGCAAAAGAGAGGGGTAGAGAGACAGCAAAAGAGAGGGGGGAGAAAGACAGCAAAAGAGAGGAGGGATAGAGACAGCAAAAGAGAGGGGAGAGAGACAGCAAAAGAGAGGGGGAGAGAGACAGCAAAAGAGAGGGGAGAGAGACAGCAAAAGAGAGGGGGGAGAGAGACAGCAAAAGAGAGGGGGGAGAGAGACAGCAAAAGAGAGGGGGGAGAGAGACAGCAAAAGAGAGGGGGGAGAAAGCACAAAAGAGAGGGGGGAGAGTGCACAAAAGAGAGGGGGGAGAGTGCACAAAAGAGAGGGGGTAGAGTGCACAAAAGAGAGGGGAGAGAGTGCAAAAGAGAGGGAGAGAGAGCACAAAAGAGAGGGGGAGAGAGTGCAAAAGAGTGGGGGAGAGAGAGCATAAGAGAGGGGGGAGAGAGAGAGCTAAAGAGAGGGGGAGAGAGAGAGCAAAAGAGAGGGGGAAGAGAGAGCAAAAGAGAGGGGGGGGGGAGAGAGCAAAAGAGAGGGGGGAGAGAGAGCAAAAGAGAGGGGGAGAGAGAGCAAAAGAGAGGGGGGAGAGAGACAGCAAAAGAGAGGGGGTAGAGAGACAGCAAAAGAGAGGGGGGAGAGAGCACAAAAGAGAGGGGGGAGAGTGCACAAAAGAGAGGGGGGAGAGAGCACATAAGAGAGGGGAGAGAGAGAGCTAAAGAGAGGGGGAGAGAGAGAGCAAAAGAGAGGGGGAAGAGAGAGCAAAAGAGAGGGGGGAGAGAGAGAGCAAAAGAGAGGGGGGAGAGAGAGCAAAAGAGAGGGGGAGAGAGAGAGCAAAAGAGAGGGGGGAGAGAGACAGCAAAAGAGAGGGGGTAGAGAGACAGCAAAAGAGAGGGGGGAGAGAGCACAAAAGAGAGGGGGGAGAGTGCACAAAAGAGAGGGGGGAGAGAGCACAAAAGAGAGGGGGGAGAGAGCACAAAAGAAACGGGGGTAGAATACACAAAAGAGAGGGAGAGAGTGCACAAAAGAGAGGAGGGAGAGTGCACAAAAGGGAGGGGGAGAGAACGCAAAAGAGAGGGGGAGAAAGCACAAAAGAGAGTGGGAGAGAGAGCAAAAGAGAGGGGGAGAGAGAGCACAAAAGAGAGGGGGGAGAGAGAGCAAAAAAGAGAGGGGGGAGAGCAAAAGAGAGGGGGAGAGAGAGAGCAAAAGAGAAGGGGGGAGAGAGACAGCAAAAGAGAGGGGGTAGAGAGACAGCAAAAGAGAGGGGGGAGAGTGCACAAAAGAGAGGAGGGAGAGTGCACAAAAGAGAGGGGGAGAGAGCGCAAAAGAGAGGGGGAGAGAGCACAAAAGAGAGGGGGAGAGAGAGCAAAATAGAGGGGGAGAGAGAGCGCAAAAGAGACGGGGGAGAGAGAGAGCAAAAGAGAGGGGGAAAGAGAGAGAAAAAGAGAGGGGGAAGAGAGAGCAAAAGAGAGGGGGGAGAGAGAGAGCAAAAGAGAGGGGGAGAGAGAGAGTAAAAGAGAGGGGGGAGAGAGAGAGCAAAAGAGAGGGGGAAGAGAGAGAGCAAAAGAGAGAGGGGGAAGTGAGCAAAAGAGAGGGGGGAGACAGAGAGAGTAAAAGAGAGGGGGGGAGAGAGAGAGAGAGCAAAAAAGAGAGGGGGGAGAGCAAAAGAGAGGGGGAGAGAGAGAGCAAAAGAGAGGGGGGGAGAGAGACAGCAAAAGAGAGGGGGTAGAGAGACAGCAAAAGAGAGGGGGGAGAGTGCACAAAAGAGAGGAGGGAGAGTGCACAAAAGAGAGGGGGAGAGAGCGCAAAAGAGAGGGGGAGAGAGCACAAAAGAGAGGGGGAGAGAGAGCAAAATAGAGGGGGAGAGAGAGCGCAAAAGAGACGGGGGAGAGAGAGAGCAAAAGAGAGGGGGAAAGACAGAGCAAAAGAGAGGGGGAAGAGAGAGCAAAAGAGAGGGGGGAGAGAGAGAGCAAAAGAGAGGGGGAGAGAGAGAGCAAAAGAGAGGGGGGAGAGAGAGAGCAAAAGAGAGGGGGAAGAGAGAGAGCAAAAGAGAGAGGGGGAAAGTGAGGAAAAGAGAGGGGGGAGACAGAGAGAGTAAAAGAGAGGGGGGGGAGAGAGAGAGAGCAAAAAAGAGAGGGGGGAGAGCAAAAGAGAGGGGGAGAGAGAGAGCAAAAGAGAGGGGGGGAGAGAGACAGCAAAAGAGAGGGGGTAGAGAGACAGCAAAAGAGAGGGGGGAGAGTGCACAAAAGAGAGGAGGGAGAGAGCACAAAAGAGAGGGGGAGAGAGCGCAAAAGAGAGGGGGAGAGAGCACAAAAGAGAGGGGGAGAGAGAGCAAAATAGAGGGGGAGAGAGAGCGCAAAAGAGACGGGGGAGAGAGAGAGCAAAAGAGAGGGGGAAAGAGAGAGCAAAAGAGAGGGGGAAGAGAGAGCAAAAGAGAGGGGGGAGAGAGAGAGCAAAAGAGAGGGGGAGAGAGAGAGCAAAAGAGAGGGGGGAGAGAGAGAGCAAAAGAGAGGGGGAAGAGAGAGAGCAAAAGAGAGAGGGGGAAAGTGAGCAAAAGAGAGGGGGGAGACAGAGAGAGTAAAAGAGAGGGGGGGGGGGGGGAGAGAGAGAGTAAAAGAGAGGAGAGAGAGAGAGCAAAAGAGAGGGGAGAAAGAGATAGCAAAAGAGAGGGGAGAAAGAGAGAGCAAAAGAGAGGGGGGATAGAGAGAGAGCAAGTGGTGGGACCGCTGTACTGCAAAAAATGGCCCGTGTACACTGGCTTTAGGACTAGTAGAAAATAATGCACAATACAAACCATACACAATTTAATTCAAATGAACCCCTAACCGCCAAACTGTTCTGCAGCATATCCCATTCCCTGTGCAATTCTTTCCAACCCTGTCTGGCAACTAACTAAATAATAAAATGTACGCTAACGTCAATAACATTTGATGAAGTAAACGTATAATTTATTTCAAACTGGAAAGTGCCAAACAAGTGGTACACCATAATATTTTATTCAGGATTTGCTAATCTATTGTATTTAAAACTCTGTAAATAATTAAGGACAGGCTCTGCATAGACTTTCCCTAACATAGTTGGCTATACAGCAAAGACCTGAGCTAGGATTCAAATTCTCAATGTGCAAAAGAAAAAAAATGTAACCCCTATTTTCTCATTATAATCCTCTTCCCACACAGATTTTTGGAATGATGCCTGTAATTCCATACATACTTTTAATTTCACAGCATGAAGAAGCAAATCTCCAACCTTTTGCAATATCATATGAGCTATCAAGCTATTGTATTAATAATAGTTTATTGCTAGTTCTGCTTGACAATACAATGCTACATTCTTAGAAATGATTTGTGTATTACCTGCAAAGGTATTAACCCCAAAGTGTCACAGCTCCCCCTAGGACAATAGACAAAGGGCATAACACAAAATCCACACCCACAGGGTACATCTTCGCCCCTGTCCACCCGGAATTGTGTCCCCGCATTAATCATTACACACTACGGCTAGTGTGCAATGTCGCCCCTTGCTTGCGCGCAGCCAATTGGAAAAATCCCCTGGGATTGAGATACGCCACATAACAGGTGGCGTAGTGGGTTAAGAAGCAGTGGTCTTAACTCTTGGCTGCAAGATCGCTCATGTAAATTGGCCCCAAATGTAAGATCAGCATAACATCTAACAAAAAATGTAAAAGAGCCTAAATGTGCAAAAATGAAATTGTTCTATTGTGTTAGAGCATTTTAGTAATGTGCTATTACCTGTACATATATATAGTACTTGACACATAGTTATAGTCAGAACACATATCTAAGCCAATGACAAGAGGTATATATGTGTCTACCTAGGTATGCTTTTCAACAAAGGATACCAAGAGAATGAAGTAACTTTGATAACATAAGTAATAAAGTGAAATGTCTCTTAAAATTGCATGCACTGTCTGAACCATGAAAGTGTAATTTTGATTTTCATGTTCCTTTGAAACAAATCTTGCATTTCTTCAATAGATTGTCTGTTACTTTCCTACGATACATTTTCTTTAGCAGCCAGTGGATTTGAGATTCCAGTCAGAAGAATATTTAGGATACAAAGTTTACTACACACAGCAGCCTAGCTAAGGACTTCAAATTCAATATGTAGTTTACAATAAATGTTTAATTATGCACAATAAATAAAATAAAAATCGCTATGTAATTTTATTTGCTTTGTCTGCTTTTCTTGTAATTGAACTCTCTTTTCTATTCTGAGAGGATAGTGTAGACTCTACAGCATATTTTACAGAGATTACTATATCAGTGCCGAAGCTTTTTAGCCATTAGATAAACATACTCAAGAGGCCTTTCATTGTTTGTGTCCCTTGACGGCAAAGCAATTCACAGTTTTTGAACAAAAGGACAGTTTAACTCCTTCGCACCCTTATGACGTCCTATGCCGTCCTAACCACACTGGGCTTTGACACCCTTAGGACGGCATAGAACTTCATAGCCTTTTGGCTGTACTGAAGCCAAAGGGGTTCCCTGAATGGGATCACGGGCAGGAGGGAATGCCTAGCCTCATAGGCACTCCCCCCAGACACAATCACATCATTGAAATCATGCGATCGAATGAACAAACGCATGATTTCACTTTTTAACTTATTTGTTTACATTGGAAATTAAGTTCCGATGTAGACAAATAAGTCAGAGTGGGAAGGGGTTAAAATGCTTATAAAACATGTATTATGTATATAGATTTTTTTTTCTTCAAATACTGTAATGTCCCTTTAAAATAGATTTGTTACAACCTATAACTGAGGAACCATTTTGGCTTTTCTGATCATTTTTATTTACTCACTTTCCCTTTCAACACAAATTCCTCTACCTCCCCTACTGCAACACACAGTGTCTATCTTCTCAACAGCTGGTTCACTCATATTCTATGTGTGTGGATTTATGTCTAGGCTTCTGGGTCTGTGAGGACAAGGAGGTCTAAAGCACTTTTCTATATAACTGATTAACTGATATGTATTTATAGGGCAACTATGCATATTTGTATTTACAAGTGAACTGATTAACTGATATGTATTTATAGGGCAACTACGTATATTTGTATTTACAAGTGAACTGATTAACTGATATGTATTTATAGGGCAACTACGTATATTTGTATTTACAAGTGAACTGATTAACTGATATGTATTTATAGGGCAACTACGTATATTTGTATTCACAAGTGAACTGATTAACTGATATGTATTTATAGGGCAACTACGTATATTTGTATTTACAAGTGAACTGATTAACTGATATGTATTTATAGGGCAACTACGTATATTTGTATTTACAAGTGAACTGATTAACGGATATGTATTTATAGGGCAACTACGTATATTTTTATTTACAAGTGAACTGATTAACGGATATGTATTTATAGGGCAACTACGTATATTTGTATTTACAAGTGAACTGATTAACGGATATGTATTTATAGGGCAACTACGTATATTTGTATTTACAAGTGAACTGATTAACTGATATGTATTTATAGGGCAACTACGTATATTTGTATTTACAAGTGAACTGATTAACTGATATGTATTTATAGGGCAACTACGTATATTTGTATTTACAAGTGAACTGATTAACGGATATGTATTTATAGGGCAACTACGTATATTTGTATTTACAAGTGAACTGATTAACTGATATGTATTTATAGGGCAACTACGTATATTTGTATTTACAAGTGAACTGATTAACTGATATGTATTTATAGGGCAACTACGTATATTTGTATTTACAAGTGAACTGATTAACTGATATGTATTTATAGGGCAACTAAGTATATTTGTATTTACAAGTGAACTGATTAACTGATATGTATTTATAGGGCAACTACGTATATTTGTATTTACAAGTGAACTGATTAACTGATATGTATTTATAGGGCAACTACGTATATTTGTATTTACAAGTGAACTGATTAACTGATATGTATTTATAGGGCAACTACGTATATTTGTATTTACAAGTGAAAACAATTACATCGTACAGAGAGTTTTCTGACTGCACCAACACCAATATCCAGCTTTTAGGAACAGGAAATGCCCTGTCTTTTTTCTGTAGGATTTTCTCAACTGCACATTCCTTTTTATTAGTTCCATGAAACAAGCAAGAAACTTTGAATCTGGCTTTCCCACGGTTTGAGCAGATCGCCTCCTACATTACAGCTTCTTAGTGTTAAACTGCAACCCAGAGAGAGATCTGAGATCCGCAACCCAATTCCATACAAAGAAAAAAATTCTGCTTACTAATACTAATTGTGATTAGTTTGTGAAATATTTATATTGTTTGTTGCTGGTCACACAAAACTGAAAACTTACACCGTTCTGGTTTAATGTACAAAGATTTTACCTGCAGAAATATATATTTTTTTGTATTTTAATAATACAGTAGATTGCATATGTTTTCTATGAGTCTAAGTTCTCTTTAATTCATTCAAAAATTGGTTTTGGTTTATTGCATTGTAATTATTTAGCAAATAGTTTTGAAACAACATTAAATAAATGAAGTGACCTATTTTTTAAAATGCAGCTACAATTAAGTCGCTTTGCCTCACTTGAAACTTGAAGGGCTATAATAGTAAAAAATGACTTGCTCTAATGTGTTAGGGTGTGTCATTTTAAGATCAGCAACCCTGCGCTACTATGTGTTTAACCCCTGCAAAAGAGTTAAACACACATTAGAAGTACTACTCGGGACTCGTAGAGCACTGCTTGTCCTAAACGGAATCCGGAACTGAACCAATCAGCATAGCTAGTTACACCGTTGAGTCATGCGACTAGTGCTGCTGATTGGATCAGCTGCGGTTTCTGCTCAGGACCAACAGTCGTACTTCTACTGTGTGTTTAACTTCTTTTTGGGGTTAAACATACAGTAGTGCAGGGTCAATAGTCTTAAAATGACATGCTCTATGAATGAGAGAATGTAATTTTTTGTCAATTATGGCCCTTTAATTATTACATTCAATAGCCTGGATTCAATAAACCTTTAATGTGAAATGTATTTTAATATGCAGCACCCGAACTAGAAAATTGCAAAATTCAAAAAGATTTGTACCTAAACCTAATCACATCCATGAGTTACGAGTCACTCTCCAACTCGCTTGTAACCATTCACCTCTCAGTGCACAGAATTAACCTTAACCCCTTAATGACAACTGACGTACCAGGTACGTCATGCATTAACTAACAGTTAATGACAATGGACGTACCTGGTACGTCAGTTGTCTAAGAGAGTGCTGGAAGCGATCGCAATCGCTTCCAGCAGCTCTCAGGGTATTGCAGTGATGCCTCCATATGGAGGCATCCTGCAATACCATTTAGAAGACTCCGATGCAGAGAGAGCCACTCTGTGGCCCTCTCTGCACCGGTAGCGATGGTGCCGGTTCGTTGGTGGGTGGGAGCGTAACAGGGAGGCGGGTGGGCGGCCCATCGCTACCCGGCATCCGTTTCCTTGAAGTGCAATGTGCACGCCGGGTGCCGGGAGCGTGCGGGGGCGCGCGTGCGCGGGTTGCTCGATCGCGCATTAGCTGGCACTGACGCTGACACCAATGAGGAGGGAAGAGGGGGGGGAAAATATTTTTTTTAAAAATAATATAAAAGGATCTGGGAGGGGGAGGGGGATAGGGGTATTGTGGAGGGCTGCTACACTACAGAAAAAATAAAAAAAAGCAAAAGAACAAAAAACACTTGTTTTTGGGGCAAATTGGGTACTGGCAGACAGCTGCCAGTACCCAAGATGGCCGCAATTAGATAGGGGAGAGGGTTAGAGAGCTGGGGGGGGGGGGGGGATCATGGAGGTTGGGGCTAAGGCAGGAGTCCATCACAGCTAAAATATTTTATTTTTTTTATAAAAAAAACAAAAAACTCCTTTTATTTAGTACTGGCAGACTTTCTGCCAGTACTTAAGATGGCGGGGACATTTGTGGGGTGGGGGAGGGAAGAGAGCTGTTTGGGAGGGATCAGGGTGTGGGATGTGTCAGGTGGGAGGCTGATCTCTACCCTAAAGCTAAAATTAACCCTGCAAGCTCCCTACAACCTACCCAATTAACCCCTTCACTGCTGGGCATAATTTACGTGTGGTGCGCAGCAGCATTTAGCGGCCTTCTAATTACCAAAAATCAGTGCCAAAGCCATATAAGTCTGCTATTTCTGAACAAAGGGGATCCCAAAGAAGCTTTTACAACAATTTGTGCCATAATAGCACAAGCTGTTTGTAAATAATTTCAGTGAGAAACCTAAAATTGTGAAAAATGTAAAGTTTTTTTTTTTATTTGCTCGCATTTGGCGGTGAAATGGTGGCATAAAATATACCAAAATGTGCCTAGATCAATACTTTGGGTTGTCTTCTAACAAAAAATATATACATGTCAAGGGATATTCAGGTATTCCTGACAGATATCAGGGTTCCAATGTAACTAGCGCTAATTTTGAAAAAAAGTGGTTTGGAAATAGCGAAGTGCTACTTGTATTTATGGCCCTATAACTTGCAAAAAAAGCTAAGAACATGTAAACATTGGGTATTTCTAAACTCAGGACAACATTTAGAAACTATTTAGCATGGGTGTTTTTTGGTGATTGTAGATGTGTAACAGATTTTGGGGGTCAAAGTTAGAAAAGTGTGTTTTTTTCCATTTTTTCCTCATATTTTATTATTTTTTTTGTAGTAAATTATAAGACATGATGAAAATAATGGTATCTTTAGAAAGTCCATTTAATGGCGAGAAAAACGGTATATAATATGTGTGGGTACAGTAAATGAGTAAGAGGAAAATTACAGCTAAACACAAACACAGCAGAAATGTAAAAATAGCCATTGTCATTAAGGGTAAGAAAATTGAAAAATGGTCCGGTCATTAAGGGGTTAAAGGGACACTGTACCCAAATTTTTTCTTTTGTAATTCAGAAAGAGCATGCAATTTTAAGCAACTTTCTAATTTACTCCTATTATCAATTTTTCTTCGTTCTCTTGCTATCATTATTTGAAAAAGAAGGCATCTAAGCTTTTTTTTTTGTTTCAGTACTCTGGACAGCACTTTTTTATTGATGGATGAATTTATCCACCAATCAGCAAGGACAACCCAGGTTGTTCACCACAAATGGGCCGGCATCTAAACTTACATTCTTGCCTTTCAAATAAAGATACCAAGAGAATGAAGAAAACGTGATAATAAGAGTATATTAGAAAGTTGCTTAAAATTTCATGCTCAATGTGAATCACGAAAGAAATTTTTTGGGTACAGTGTCCCTTTAAATATAAACATTAGTTTTATGACATAATAAATATAATACAAACATACTGTGTGATGGAATTTGGAGGAACTATACAAATAAATAAATAAACAAAAAATGTAATTAATAAATAATAACAATAATAATAATAAATTGTCAACTGGAAAATTAAATCTTAAATGAAAAAAAAGCTTTTTTTTCTCTTATTTTGCCGAAATTCATATAAACTAAATATAGCTCTTTGTAAGACCTGGTGCTGTATTTTAAGTGGATAATGGACGTTTTGCAGAGAGCACTCATTTTAGCACAAGCCATAAATGAATCAATTGCTTGTTCTATTTCTGTTGTAAATGTACAATACTTAATGTAATACTGATTTAACCATGTGTCAGGAAGCTGTCTCTGTAATTAAATTACTATCAACCAGAAGAGGAAGAAAAATAAATAACTGAAAGCCAAGTGCGCAGTGTAACAAAAAAAGACAAAAAAGTTAAAAAAAAAACAGCAAATAGAAGGAAATATACAAGAAATAACCCTTGTATACAGAATAAGCTAGATTCATAGATGTCTTGATATTGCCAACGGGACTCTTATAAAGGTGAGATAACTATGTATGAAACTTAGTGAGAATTGCTTTACCTTATATTTTACATAGTTTAGTTAGTTGGTGTTTATGCTATTAGGCATATTAATATATCACTTTAAATGACCATTAAATACAGTTCTATTGCATAATCAACGCATGTATAATAAAAAGACAACGCAATGGAACTTAGTCTAAATTTTAAGTAAGCAGTAGATTTTGTTTTTTGACAAATTTCAAAATTGACTTCAATTTGCTGGCATCCTTTATCATGTGACATGCATCAGCCAATCACAGACTGATTTACGTATACACTGTGAACTCTTGCACATGCTCAGTATAAGCTTGTGCCTCATAAAGTGTGTATGCTCTATCTAAATCATGAAAGTTTAATTTTGAATGTAGTGTCTCTTTAACTAAAGTTGCAGGATATGCCCATGATACCTTACTCATCAAATGCCAACTGCTAGCAATGCGGAAAAACAATAATTACAATTGCAACAGATAGGATAAACGCTTGCAGAACAGTTTATGCAAATGTTTGTAATTGTGAAATATTCCTATGTTTTGTTATGGTTAAGTAGTCTCGCTTGATAGCATGAAAGGTGTCTTGAAAGGATGCCTATTTGAGTTCCTCAGCATCCTTCAGCTGTGGCCCAGCATGTGGGATTTATAAGGACTCTATTACCTCTGTGATATAACTTGTATTGTGGTTGTGTCTCAATATTTGAAAGCTGGCGTGGTCGTGTCATTTTAATCTTGTTTTATTTGTTTGTTTTATCAGTTGTTAAGTGCTCTTATTTAGTACGTTAACATGAACTGTTTTATAGAGAGATTGTTTCTTTAAATAATTTGTTTGGTCTTTCCCCAAACCCAAATTGTTTCTTTCATGATTCAGATAGAGCATGTAATTTTAAGCAACTTTCTAATTTACTCCTATTATCAATTATCTTCATTCTCTTGCTATCTTTATTTAAAAAAGAAGGCATCTAAGCTATGGAGCCAGACAATTTTTGGTTCAGAATCCCCGGACAGGACTTGTTTATTGGTGGGTGAATTTATCCACCAATCTGCAAGAACAACCTTGGTTGTTCACCAAAAATGGGCCGGCTTCTAAACTTACATTCTTGCTTTTCAAATAAAGATACCAAAAGATTGAGGAAAATTTGATAATAGGAGTAAATTAGAAAGTTTAAAATGGCATGTTCTATCTGAATCACAAAAGAAAATATTTGGGTTCAGTGTCCCTTTAAAGGGACAGTATACACTCATTTTCATATAACTGCATGTAATAGACACTACTATAAAGAATAATATGCACAGATACTGATATAAAAATCCAGTATAAAACTGTTTAAAAACTTACTTAGAAGCTGTCAGTTTGGCTCTGTTGAAAATGTAGCTGGAAAGCCCACTGCAAGTGGCAAATAAGACACTCCCCCCCTCCCCCTTCTTTTGCATATGAAAAGACCCTTTACACAAACAGGAGCAAGCTGGAGAAGGTAGCTGATGGTATTCACATAAAACTTTGGGGCTTGGTTAGGAGTCTGAAAATCAGAGCAATGTTATTTAAAAATAAGCAAAACTATACATTAATTTAAAAAAACAAAACTTTATGGACTATATAAATAGATCATCTACAAAACATTTATGCAAAGAAAAAATGAGTGTATAATGTCCCTTTAAGGTTTTGAACGTGGCTTTTGAGGTGTCCGCTGCTCCCTTTATTTTAATCTCCAATTCACAACTCACAGATGTGACACAATTCTATATGAATTTCAGCATTTCAGAGTTTAATTTTGCAGCAAGTTTTTTTTTTGTATTTGACAAATTGGTTTTACTGAATTTAGCCCATAAAAGGCTTCAGGTTGCCATAGCTACACAATATGATTCTATCAACAATGTAACTTTTTTAAAACAAGTTATTAATTAATAGTGTCTTACAATTTTTGGTGGTGGCAAGTCTGGAAGACTTTTCTGAGGCGGTGAAGAAAATTGTCCTGTTGATCCATTAGTTAGCGAGTCCTTGCATGGGTAGTCAAAATGATTATCTAAGGACAAAGAACAGGGATTGAAACTTTCACTTATATGTTGGATAAAAACAATTAGCACCAATAAGCATTTATCTACTGTTATTTCTTGCATAGAATTATGGGATTTAAATATTTTATAACTATAAGGGCCACTACATGCAAATATCAATACACCAAAATAATGCTTAATAAAACCACTTTATTCTTTTAATTTTATTTGGTTCATAAATAAACCGAGTTGACCTGCACATCCTGGCTACAGTCTCCTGACAAATTATATTTATTTATTTACATTTTATTGTTTGTGATGTCAGAATAATAAGTGAATGGTTGAAGGGACAATCAAAAATAAACTTTCATGATTTCGATAGAGCATGCAATTAAATTACTTATATTGCTTTGTACTCTTTGTATCTTTTGTTGATAAGCATATTTAGGTAGGCTCAGGAACAGCAATGCACTTGGGAAGTAGCTAGTGATTGAGGCTGCACATATTTGCCTCTTGTTACTGGTTCACCCGATGTGTTCAGCTAGCTCTCATTAGTGCATTGTTACTTCTTTAACAAAGGATACAAAGAAAATGAAGTCACTTCGACAATAGAAGTCTCCACTTTATGGCTATGTGTTTTATAATGAAATGGTCCTAACACTCATTTAAAAAAAAATAGGTCATAAAGGACAGCCTTGCCTTGTTCCATTGAGAATTGACAAGGCTTAAAATTTGTTCCAGGGATGTCAATGTAAACAGTAGGATTAAAGTGAGCACATCAGATAATGTATTGCATTCACCTTCCCAGCGCACAATTAAAGTGATGGTAAACTCAATTTACATAGTATGAAAGCACTTTTAAATATATGCATATTGATGCTAGTATTTCTGTTACACACACACTATATCTATTGTTATACCCCTTTCTATGTGGCTCTGTTCCCTGCTTCTATGCTGCAGTTTGACAGACAGCTGTTGCATCCAATAGGAGCTTCACCATACGCCCTATGTTACCTACTGCCAGCACGCGCCAGTGCTGATAACTTAAAGCCAGAAAAATAAAAATAAATAAAAAGAAAACCCGCGCCAAAATTAAACTTTCACACACACTCCAAAAGGTAAATAAAGATCTCTTAAATCCTTACTAGAACAAAGATATAAAATAAACTGAAAGAAACAAAGAGCGCTAATTAAAGTCAAAGTGTAACTGTATTGGATAGAATAATACACTAATACGTTATAAGTACATAAAAGAATTCATAAAAAATTAATTCATTCAAAATTTAAAAAAAATTCATAAGATAATTCAGAACTTAGGCATCCGCAGAAACTTAACCACAAAGGCCAAAGTTACCAAAAATAACGTATTAATAGATAAATTTGTCTAAAGGTGCTAGATAAAAGCCCAATTAGAATAGATAAAAGAATAATGTGGCATAAGATAAGAAAAATATAAATTTAATACAATAAAAAACAATAGTTAAGGTCGACCTTTTAACACATAATACATAACAAACAAATCATAAATTCATATATTGACACACAGTAAATGTACAATAAAAGTAACAATAAGTTAAGCTAAAAGGCAACACAAGTCAATATCAGCGTGTTATTAAGACATCGTTATGTCCCTCCTTCAGTCAGCTGTATATTAACTGATCGTAATGAAGGCCACACATCAGACAGTAACAAATACTTATAACTCCGAAGTTAGTATATGACTCGATGGCCGCAAAAGAACAAAGAATCGACGGTCCAGTCATACACAACTAACTGAAACCAACAGAAGTGCCTCAGCACAAGTTAAGAAGCGCCACAGGAAACAAGTCCACTAACTGAGTTGTATCTAACAGGTGTGCTCCGATGTGGAGTCACAAGAGCAACGCGTTTCAAAAATATATTTTCAAGCTCTTGTAAAAGATATTTTTGAAACGCGTTGCTCTTGTGACTCCACATCGGAGCACACCTGTTAGATACAACTCAGTTAGTGGACTTGTTTCCTGTGGCGCTTCTTAATTTGTGCTGAGGCACGTCTGTCGGTTCCATCATCGATTGTTTGTTCTTTTGCGGCCATCGAGTCATATACTAACTTCGGAGTTATAAGTATTTGTTACTGTCTGATGTGTGGACTTCATTACAATGAGTTAATATACAGCTGACTGAAGGAGGGACATAACAATGTCTTAATAACACGCTGAATGCAGCAGTTTTATACTGTGAGTACAGATTGTTGTCTTTCCTTAACTTCTTATGATACTGCCCTAAGAGGATTTCTCCTTTCTCACAGGAGGATTAAACACGGTATGCAAGTATCGATATACAAATCAAGGAACAGCTTCACCGGAGTGTGATATTCACGATCAGTCCGATCAATTGGATACAACAGCTTCTTTTACGGCTCTAAAAGCCAAATATTGACTTGTGTTGCTTTTTAGCTTAACTTATTGTTACTTTTATTGTACATTTACTGTGTGTCAATATATGAATTTATGATTTGTTTGTTATGTATTATGTGTTAGAAGGTCGACCTTAACTATTGTTTTTTATTGTATTAAATGTATATTTTTCTTATCTTATGCCACATTATTCTTTTATCTATTCTAATTGGGCTTTTATCTAGCACCTTTAGACAAATTTATCTATTAATACGTTATTTTTGGTAACTTTGGCCTTTGTGGTTAAGTTTCTGCGGATGCCTGAGTTCTGAATTATCTTATGAATTTTTTATGAATTTTGAATGAATGAATTTTTTATGAATTCTTTTATGCACTTATAACATATTAGTGTATTATTCTATCCAATACAGTTACACTTGGGCTTTAATTAGCACTCTTTGGTTCTTTCAGTTTATTTGATAACTTAAAGCCGCATCTGCTTGAAGTAGAACTGTGCAAGTGTAGTTTGCTACGCTCTTTGCGCTGCTTACTCGCTGAGAGAAAAAAAAAAGACAGATGTGCCGATGTTGTCTCTGCAGAAAACAGTGAATCTCTACGGTGAAGCAGATTCACTGTTTAAGCAGCACAAAGAGCGTAGCCCACAGTTCTACTTCAAGCAGATGCGGCTTCAAGTTACCAGCACGGGAGCGTTCTGGCAGTAGGTAACATAAGGCGTATGGTGCAGCTTCTATTGGAAGCAACAGCTGCCTGTGCGCTAGTATAAAAACATCAAACCTTCTCAGAGAGTTAGCAACAACTTGCATGACACAAATTACATAATTAGAAGCAATATACGCCACAGCCATATCTCTGAGTAAGCATGGTGTTTGAATACCGGTGCATGGGCCCTCACAGCATATGTGCGTATGCCACTGGAAAACAGTAATAACCTCTAACTAGAAGATTTTTTGTTAATGAAAGTACATTGCAAAAATGCTTATATATCACTTTTAAATGCACCCAGTCACATTTCATTGTTGACCTTTCTATCCCTTTAACGCATTTTGTCTCAAATTTACCACCACCAATGGAGACTCCACTTAAAGTGATTGTAAAGTTTAAGGAATTACTGCCTGGTATCTAAAAATAATCTTAAAAACAGGGGCACTTTATTAATTAAACTTTACAATGATGCTTCTTTTTTAAAATACTTAACTTTGCGTTATGGAAAACAGACCGCCAATCCTCCACGCACATCTTCTACTGTAGTTAGCAGATTGATGACGAATCTAGCATCCTCCAATTATAGCGTGGCCCACAGGCTGGATACTGAAGGGGGAATGCAACGATTAGAGGAAGCCGGATTTGTCATCAATCTGCTCAATACAGTAAGAGATGCGGGCGGAGGATCAGCGATCTGTTTTCCATAACGCAATTGTATTTTAAAAAAGAAGCGTCATTGTAAAGTTTAATAACTTAAAGTGCCCCTGTTTTTAAGGATATTTTTAGATACCGGGCAGTAATTCATTAAACTTTACAATTGCTTTAATGTGTTTACTTAGATTTGAAAAACTTCAATATTGCTGAAGAGCTTTGGGTATTGGATAGGATACAAATTTGTTTTTCTCATATAACAATATTGCCTACACAGTATTTAACCAGGTTATTGTTGATTAAGTGGACAAGAGAATTTATTCTGTATATATGTTTGTGGTTACAGTACAGCATAATTAAGGATTTATATTTCTCAAGTTATATATAGATATGTAGATGTAACATTATTGAAAACATTGCAGTACAAATGCTACAATGCTGCAAATGTTACAGCTCTTATCCTGTGAATTACAGTGTTGCAGGGTTTGGGTTATGATTAGATATAATAACCCACTTGGCTTCCAGAAAGGGCAAAATGGCTAAGCCAAGCCTTACCCTCTTTTTTTGGTTTGATACATTTCAGTTCAATTTGTAGCACTGCAACATTCTGAAATACAATTTGCTTTTAGCAGCCTTTGTACAGGAAACCATACTTTTGGTATGTCTGTTTTCCTCAGGGATCAATATATCACATGCTTGTCACATTTCTTTGAAAAGGAGTTTTCCTTCAAGTAGCAGATTAAAAGATGAATTATGTTTAAGGAAAAATAGCTGGTTAACATAGTTTGATTTAAATGGTTTAATATTTCACAGTTTGTCCCTCCATATTGGCAGATCCAATATTTATGTTTGCTCATTTTAGGAAAATATGTGTGTTGTTAAAATTATTTTTCCGTTTAATTGTTACAAATTAAATAGATCTTAAATTTACACACAAACACACATATACACATAAACACACATACACACTCACACACATACACACACACACATATACACACACACACACATATACACACACACACACATATACACTCACACACATACACACACACACACACACACACATATACACACACACAGTCACACACACCCACATATACACTCACACACATACACATATACACATATACACATACACACATATGCACACAAACACTCACACATATACACACACATACACACTCACACACATACACACACACACACACATATACACACACACAGTCACACACACCCACATATACACTCACACACATACACATATACACATATACACATACACACATATGCACACAAACACTCACACATATACACACACATACACACTCACACACATACACACACACACACACACATATACACACACACAGTCACACACACACACATATACACTCACACACATACACACACATACACATATACACATATACACATACACACATATGCACACAAACACTCACACACACATACACAAATACACACACATATATATAGTTATATTTATTTATTAATTTATTTATATTATTTGAATAAGAACATTTTTAGCCAAGTCCACTTAAATCTGAGCTTTAAAAAACAGAACTAACTGGCTAAATTTGAAACAAGCCAATTTTAACCAACCTCTAATCCAAAAACTGTTTTCTGATTGGTTATACAGCATATTCTTGGTTTTAAATTGTTTTACACAGTAAAAAAATGTTTGTAAAATGACAATAGCCAGCTGAAACCCATATTTATCTATCAACATGAAATATAATAGTTTGTTTTAAAAAGGAATAATAATGTTTTATTTAGTTTTTAATCAGATTATATTATAAATGAAATATTATACTGTATAATTAATAATGCTTTAATTAAATATTTTATATTTTATAATTTTTATTAGGGACGTACATTTGTTGCTTTTGGGAAGCAATGAATGCTGAATATGACCACTGCCAGCGGCTGAAAATGACCACCGCCAGCGACTGAATATGACCACCGCCAGCGACTGAAAATGACCATCGCCAGCGGCTGAAAATGTCCACCACCAGTGGCTGAATATGACCACCGCCAGCGGCTGAAAATGACCACGACCAGCGACTGAATATGACCACCGCCAGTGGCTGAAAATGACCACCACCAGCGACTGACTATGACCACCACCAGCAGCTGAAAATGACCACCACCTGCGGCTGAATATGACCACCGCCAGCGGCTGAAAATTACCACAACCAGCGGCTGAATATGACCACCACCAGTGGCTGAAAATGACTACCACCAGCAGCTGAATATGACCACCACCAGCGGCGGAATATGACCACCACCAGCGGCTGAAAATGACTACCACCAGCAGCTGAATATGACCACCACCAGCAGCTGAAAATGACTACCACCAGTGGCTGAATATGACCACCACCAGCAGCTGAAAATAACTACCACCACCAGCTGAATATGACCGGCACCAGCAGCATTCTTTTTTTTTTCGGAGTCAGATTTCTTCTTGTGAAAGTACAACATGCAAAGATCTGGATTATCACAGATCTTTGTGTGTCACACTTTCGCGCAGAGAAATCCAGCTCAGAAAAGAGCCAAATGCTGCTGGCGGCGGCCATATTTTCCACTTGTTGGTAAAATTCCATATCATAGGATTATTATTATTATTAGATTGCATTATTTAAATTTATAATTAAATATAGTTGTTTTTTTATTTTGTATTGTTAGTTATAAATATATATATATTTTTAATGGTTCTCTTATTAACTGTTTCACTGCTGGGTGACACAAAATTAGCCTTAGAGGGAACACTGTAGGATTGCCACCCGCCCCGGTATCACCGGGACAGTCCCGGTCTGACACTCTGTGTCCCGTGTCCCGGAACTACCCTCAAATGCCCCGAGCTAAGATCTCCCTTGGCGCAGCAAGCAGCAGTGAGCACAGATTTTAGAAAAAATTAGCTGAACAAGGGAGCTCTTAGCCCGGGGTTACTAAAATACTGGGTAGGTGGAGTCTGGAGGAGAGACAGAGGATGGTGTGGGACAGTGGGAGGGGAAGAAGGTCGAGGAGGGGAGTCGTCACATCCTGCTGAGAGTGGCAGAGGGACCATCAGGTGCGGTGGCAGCGGGCTGCATGCCGACACATGGACAGTGCCAGTTATCTTTGTGTAGTCAGGGTCACCTCCGTCTGTAGGTCCTCTGCAGCAGCAGCTGCCTTTGGCAAGAATCCTGGAGCCCTTGCCCCGGTCCTGAGTCAACAAGTGCAGCAGTGCAGCCACAGAGAAACTGTGAGTAATACTTGGCTGTGTCTGCTGTTTTATCTTGGTATTTGGTATGGCCATCTTTTTCTTTTTTGGGCTTAATTATGTTTAAATTATTTGGCTTAGAATTCTATGTTATATATATATAAATTGGTTTCATAATGAATTTGAGACCGTGAGAAGTCACGCCCCAAGTCACGCCCCAAGACACACCCTCTCCACACCCATTTAACAAGTGTCCAGGAATTTTCTGGGCAAAAGGTGGCAAACCTAGAACACTGGCCCTAACTATAGCAAGTCAGCAGACAAAGACAACTCAGTATCAATTCGATTTTACACTGGAATATAATCTACAATTTACTTTGTAATCTTTAGATCATTCGTTGGTTAAAAACTTGAGAATTGCTTTAATGACATAACAGAGCATTATGTGTAAAATGAATTATAAAGCATATAAACAGCAGAATTACCCTAGTGTGAGTTTTACTTTTTATTTGATATGTAACATTACTTTTTATTTGATATGTAACATTACTTTTTATTTGATATGTAACATTACTTTTTATTTGATATGTAACATTACTTTTTATTTGATATGTAACATTACTTTTTATTTGATATGTAACATTACTTTTTATTTGATATGTAACATTACTTTTTATTTGATATGTAACATTACATTACTTTTTATTTGATATGTAACATTACTTTTTATTTGATATGTAACATTACTGTAATGTTGCTCTCACACAGATCTTATTTAGTTGAGAACATATCATTATTGTCATATTGGTGCAAATACCTGTAATCCCATTTGCCTGTGTTTGGTTTTTGTCAGGAACTGGCACTTTGTTCATGTAGATGTATTCCTCATCACAGCCTGAAACAAAGAGACAAAGATTACCTTGAGATGATAGCCTTGATGGAAATAGATGCACATAACAAAAAGTGTATCAGCAGTGTTTGATTACTGTGGCAAAAAGCAGACAATGATGAGATAACTAATCTGAATAATGCTTAAAGGGACATGAAACCCCAAAACATTTCTTTCATGATTCAGATAGAGAATGCAATTTTAAACAACTTTCTAATTTACTTCTATTATCTAATTTGTTTCATTCTCTTGGTATCATTTGTTGAAGGAGCAGCAATGCACTACTGGTTTCTAACTGAACACATGAGTGAGCCAATGACAATGAGTATAAATATGCAGCAGCCAATCAGCAGCTATAAACTAGGTTCTTTGATGCTCCTGAGCTTTCCTAGATAACATTTCAGTAAAGGATAACAAGGGAAGGAAGCAAATTAAATAAAAGTAGTATATTGGAAAGTTGTTTAAAAATGTATTCTCTATCTGAATCATGAAAGAAAATTTTGGGGTTTCATGTCCCTTTAAGGACATTGGTTATTTTTCTCCATAAGAGCAACGGGGGGCACCCAGAGTTGGACTTCTTGCTCACTGTGCGTAGTGGAATATAGACGCACCTCAACAGATTAGACTAACATATACCGAAATGTAGGTATGGGTGAGCTGTAAAAAACCTTTGTTAAGAAAAGAATAGCCTGGATGGGATCAGACTGATATACTGCAAGAAAGATCTGTTATGTTAAAGGTTCAGACTGTACAAAAAAAGGCTGCACCCAGGGTGGGTACTATAGATAGGGCAGGCTATTAAGGTGAGTTGAGCTCTTGTGTTCTGTAGTACTTTACCTTTGTGTTTAATACCTTTATGATGTTTAAACAAAAGCAAGGGTCAGTATGGTAACATTTAAATGGTCACTAAAGTAAAAATTTAAGTTTCATGATTTAGATAAAGCATAGAACGTAATAAAACTCCCAATATAATTCCATTATCAAAACATGCACATTATGTGTATATGCACTGAGGCTCCAGCCTCCTACTGAGCATGTGCAAATGTACACAGTATGGGCTAGATTTATCAAAGCCATTCTCCTTTAATCCTGTCCAAAAGAGCGCATACGACCTGATTGTCATATTCATCACAGCACTCTGCACCTATAATTGCGCAAATCTGAAAGAAACTTCTTCGCACTCCGCTTGCATTCGCCTAGGCGCACAGGCACGCTCCCGAGTGCAACAATACACATTAGTTATAGGCGTAATTAAACAGCCCAACCTACAAATACGCCCAGTTTCTTATTTATCATTGCTTTGCGCCAATAGGGAACTGCAATTTGGGCTTCAATTGCGTGTTGTATATTTCGCCATACAGACTGAGGCGAACACCATTATAATACATGCTTTTACATCTTGTGATGCAGTACTTTCTTCTTTTAACTAATTTTTTAAAGGCTCAGTGCCAAGAACAGACTGTTATTGCCAGAAATTTGCGCTTCCACTGGCGCATATGGGTACCAACAGTTTTATATATATATATCGATTTATTGATATATTTATTTTTGCGATCTTAAATTATCAACATATGGCAAAAACAGCACAGAAACATTATATAATATAAATATAAGCTAAATATTAACTTAAAAAACATTTTTTTAATACCCAAAACATGGCGGTGTAAATATTTATAGGTATGTACTGTGGTAAATAGGGAGTAAATGCTGTTTCCGACAGGCGAAATGTATCATTATTACGCCCCAGCTCGCCTGTGCAAAGTTACTTCTATTTTTTTATAAATTCAGGCGCACATGTGCGCTTCTCCGCAGGCAAGCTGGGGCGCAGTTACAGGCAAGGCACATACAGAGTTCGCCTAGCCTTTGAAAAATCTAGCCCTATATACGTATATGCATTTTGTGATTGGCTGGTGGCTGTCACATGATACAGGGGGAGGGGAAATTGGATTGACTTTAACATTTTCTACTGCTGATTTCAAATTCAAAGTGAGTGCTACTGTGTTGTCATTTTATTGTGTATTTGTCAGTTATTTTAATTCTACTGTAATTAATGGTTCTTTAAATAATACATAGTTATTCATCACAACTATATTTATTTCCATCTATTATAATCACAGGTGATAAAGTCTATAGTAAAGTCATTTTTGAACAAAGATTTCTCATTACATAAGACTCAATTGATATGTTAATGAGGGTGTCCAGGTGACCTTTTTGTACAAGGTTGTGTATAGTCATAATACGTTTTATCTTTTCTATCACTCAATTTTTGATCACAAAAGCTGGTAATGGTTATTAAAGGGACATTAAACACTTGACTGCTAAAAATAATTAAAACTAACTTCTACTGTGTAATAATAAAAAACTGAGTACAGCTCTTTATGCTGTAACTTCAGCTTACACAAAACATTTCAAGAAAATAGTTTCTATTACTATACATATCTAGGGCTTGATGCAGCTATGTATGCCGCCATATTTTAACAGCACAGTAGTCACATGACACACACTTCATATCTCCCTAGAGTACATATAATGTGTGCATATAAAAAAACACAGCAGCACTCAATGTTATGCAGACAGAGCTTGTCCTGCAGTTTATGTTATAAATCTGTTACAGGAAAAAAAGATTTTATTATTATGTTTTTGTATGCAAACAAAGCTTACTTTTTCAAACGTTACCACTGAATTCCTAATGTGTGTGACTGTACATAGCACTCGGCAGGGTTATAAATGTAAATCGTTCTCTTCTCTGAGTCTGACAAGCTCCGGTCTGGAGAGGGAGGGGCCGAGGGGGGAGAGAGAGGCAGAGAGCAGAGAGACTCAGTGAAGAAAATAGACTAAATAACTCATGCTGGAAATACTTTTTACTGGAGATTTGTTCTATGCAATATTTTATTTTCATACATCTGCATTACATATATACATTAATATATGTAATGCAGATGTATGAAAATAAAATATTGCATAGAACAAATCTCCAGTAAAAAGTATTTCCAGCATGAGTTATTTAGTCTATTTTCTTCACGGAGTCTCTCTGCTCTCTGCCTCTCTCTCCCCCCTCGGCCCCTCCCTCTCCAGACCGGAGCTTGTCAGACTCAGAGAAGAGAATGATTTACATTTATAACCCTGCCGAGTGCTATGTACAGTCACACACATTAGGAATTCAGTGGTAACGTTTGAAAAAGTAAGCTTTGTTTGCATACAAAAACATAATAATAAAATCTTTTTTTCCTGTAACAGATTTATAACATAAACTGCAGGACAAGCTCTGTCTGCATAACATTGAGTGCTGCTGCTGCTGCTGTGTTTTTCATCTGCACAAGTCACATGACTGCTGTGACCCAGTGTAACCTGCATTCTAACATGGCACCTTACATGGGAGAATAATGAACCTGATTAGCATTCATCTTCAAATCGATTTTTTTCAACACTTAGGGGTAAGGTGAACAAATAAACTAGACAGAGGTGATTACTTGATTTTAATTCATAATAAAACATACTTTTTAATGATTTTTATCAGGTGTTTAGTGTCCCTTTAATGCTGCAAACCAGTAATGTCCTTAGAATGTTATTGTCCACTTATTTAATACTATTGGCAGCATCAGTACACATCCCAATATAAGGATGTTCCTTACGTCCATGTTTTTTAATCCTTTGAGTTCTAAGCACTTTCCCACCTGGGTGCTGATGTTTTTTTTTATTCTTTTAATTTTTTGAACAATTTTTTTTAAACTTTTTTTTATTTTTTTCAGACCCCCAATACTTACACCACTGGAAAGGTTATGCGATTACCTTTCCAATGGTGGGTCTTGGGGGTCTGTAGCTGCTTAGATGCCTGAGATACAGGTTTCTAAGCAGCATGCCCCCTGCTTCTATACTTAACATTGTTAAGTATAAATAAAGTTGTACGGTGACGTCATCACGTTATTGCGCGTGACGTCACCACGCAAAACGGGAAGACCCGGCGATGCCTGTCACTCTACAGGCATGATCGCCGGGCTAGGAGCAGATGGGTGGGAGAGTGCTCATGACGGCTCAAGGTGGGAGAGTGCTCATGACGGCTCTGAGCCGTCATTAGCACCAGAGTGGGAAACTCTGTGACGGCTCAGAGCCGTCATTAGCACTCAAAAGGTTAAAATGATATGAAACAGTGCTTCTTTAGTTTAAAAAAATATGTAAAATCAAAGAAAACAAAATAAAAAAAAACAGATTGTGTTAAAAAAACAACAACAAACAACGTATTGTTCTTGCAAAATGAGCACTTGGAATGTAGCCAACACCTTTTGAGAGATAAGGGAGCTAAAATGATAGAACTCAATTTCTACTGTCATCTGTTTTTTCAGTAAATGTCCTCTACTGAGCATAGGCAATAAACTGATTGGTGCTATTGTAGGTATCACCTAGCACCCACTTGGAAATGTACTCATTTGCCCTCCTGTAGAGATTACAGCCCCTTTGTGGGGCTGTGACTTGAAATAATGGACCCTGCACAAATAAAGATTAACAAAGAAAAATAAAAAAAGGTAAAATCCTTGTAAAATGATGAATAATACACATTGCAATAATGTCTGTTAGGTATATCCCACTGCTAATGGATTTTTAGTACTACAATGAAACAGACTGGTTTAGATTCCTATAAAATTTAAAAAAAATTCTGAATGTAAAAAATAAATATTCACCGGGGTAGAGCAAGCTGTTCTTTCTGCGCTAAATTACTGAACATAACAAATATTTTGGAAGCTTTAGCAAGACACATTACATTTTATATGGTTCAAAATAAATGTAGTTTTGTTTTGTATATCTTGTTAACAAGAAATATGGATTATTTTATAAAATGTATATATAAATATAAATTATTATTAAATGTAAAAATTAAATATTATTGTCAGGTTAATCTTTGCTTTAAATGTGTTATTCTGTCTAGAATGTACTTTTCTTGTATTTTGCATATACTGTTAACAGGAATTATTACAATTTAAATGTAATAACTTTTTGGTATTTTATCATGGCAGCTTTGTTATGCTGTTGTAGAAATATTTTTTCGTATTTTATTATTTACTATGTTTAAAGGATTCCAAAACTTTGACTTTTTTGTTGTCTAAATTTAATCAAAATCGTATCTATAAACCCTCATTAGCCAAACTTACCCACTTAGAATGGAAAACGAGCGTTAGAAGATTAATAAAATAATATATTACATTTCTAAAAAAACGTCATCAAAGCCAAACCCCGTTTCTGCTGATGTCAATGCAAAAACTATTAGCCAATCACAGCGCGATTTTTTGCATCTCATTATTGCTTGTATTCGTCACCTGGCGCATGCGCAATACTATATGGCCATTAGTGCGTGCACATATTACCGCTTAGATGCCAGACTTACCCAAACCAAGTTACTGGCAACACGCATGCGCTTTTCAAAATTAGATCGATTGAATAGGTACTCCTATTCACACTGTGTACGGCTTGATTACAAAGCTTTTGTCTATAGAATATACTGTGTGCAGACATCGTTAGTGCAGTAAACTGGCAGAGAGTAACTTGTAACACATACATCTAATAAATACAAGTGAGTGATTATAGAATATACTGTGTGCAGACATCGTTAGTGCAGCAAACTGGCAGAGAGTAACTTGTAACACATACATCTAATAAATACAAGTGAGTGATTATAGAATATACTGTGTGCAGACATCGTTAGTGCAGCAAACTGGCAGAGAGTAACTTGTAACACATAAATCTAATAAATAAAAGTGAGTGATTATAGAATATACTGTGTGCAGACATCGTTAGTGCAGTAAACTGGCAGAGAGTAACTTGTAAATACATAAATCTAATAAATACAAGTGAGTGATTATAGAATATACTGTGTGCAGACATCGTTAGTGCAGCAAACTGGCAGAGAGTAACTTGTAACAAATACATCTAATAAATACAAGTGAGTGATTATAGAATACACTGTGTGCAGACATCGTTAGTGCAGCAAACTGGCAGAGAGTAACTTGTAACAAATACATCTAATAAATAAAAGTGAGTGATTATAGAATATACAGTGTGCAGACATCGTTAGTGCAGCAAACTGGCAGAGAGTAACTTGTAACACATACATCTAATAAATACAAGTGAGTGATTATAGAATATACTGTGTGCAGACATCGTTAGTGCAGCAAACTGGCAGAGAGTAACTTGTAACACATACATCTAATAAATACAAGTGAGTGTTTATAGAATATACTGTGTGCAGACATCATTAGTGCAGTAAACTGGCAGAGAGTAACTTGTAACACATACATCTAATAAATACAAGTGAGTGATTATAGAATACACTGTGTGCAGACATCGTTAGTGCAGCAAACTGGCAGAGAGTAACTTGTAACAAATACATCTAATAAATACAAGTGAGTGATTATAGAATATACTGTGTGCAGAAATCGTTAGTGCAGTAAACTGGCAGAGAGTAACTTGTAACAAATACATCTAATAAATACAAGTGAGTGATTATAGAATATACTGTGTGCAGAAATCGTTAGTGCAGTAAACTGGCAGAGAGTAACTTGTAACACATACATCTAATAAATACAAGTGAGTGATTATAGAATATACAGTGTGCAGACATCGTTAGTGCAGCAAACTGGCAGAGAGTAACTTGTAACACATACATCTAATAAATACAAGTGAGTGATTATAGAATACACTGTGTGCAGACATCGTTAGTGCAGTAAACTGGCAGAGAGTAACTTGTAACACATACATCTAATAAATACAAGTGAGTGATTATAGAATATACTGTGTGCAGACATCATTAGTGCAGTAAACTGGCAGAGAGTAACTTGTAACACATACATCTAATAAATACAAGTGAGTGATTATAGAATATACTGTGTGCAGACATCGTTAGTGCAGTAAACTGGCAGAGAGTAACTTGTAACAAATACATCTAATAAATACAAGTGAGTGATTATAGAATATACAGTGTGCAGACATCGTTAGTGCAGTAAACTGGCAGAGAGTAACTTGTAACAAATACATCTAATAAATACAAGTGAGTGATTATAGAATATACTGTGTGCAGACATCGTTAGTGCAGCAAACTGGCAGAGAGTAACTTGTAACACATACATCTAATAAATACAAGTGAGTGATTATAGAATATACAGTGTGCAGACATCGTTAGTGCAGTAAACTGGCAGAGAGTAACTTGTAACAAATACATCTAATAAATACAAGTGAGTGATTATAGAATATACTGTGTGCAGACATCATTAGTGCAGTAAACTGGCAGAGAGTAACTTGTAACACATACATCTAATAAATACAAGTTAGTGTTTATAGAATACACTGTGTGCAGACATCGTTAGTGCAGTAAACAGGCAGAGAGTAACTTGTAACAAATACATCACAGACAAGAGTTAGTATTTACTGCTGTGCTGCACCTGATCCCCAAGCTCTTTACTAACTCTTGTCTGTGATGTATTTGTTACAAGTTACTCTCTGCCTGTTTACTGCACTAACGATGTCTGCACACAGTGTATTCTATAATCACTCACTTGTATTTATTAGATGTATTTGTTACAAGTTACTCTCTGCCAGTTTGCTGCACTAACGATGTCTGCACACAGTGTATTCTATAAACACTCACTTGTATTTATTAGATGTATGTGTTACAAGTTACTCTCTGCCAGTTTGCTGCACTAACGATGTCTGCACACAGTATATTCTATAATCACTCACTTGTATTTATTAGATGTATTTGTTACAAGTTACTCTCTGCCAGTTTACTGCACTAACGATGTCTGCACACAGTATATTCTATAATCACTCACTTGTATTTATTAGATGTATGTGTTACAAGTTACTCTCTGCCTGTTTACTGCACTAACGATGTCTGCACACAGTGTATTCTATAAACACTCACTTGTATTTATTAGATGTATTTGTTACAAGTTACTCTCTGCCAGTTTGCTGCACTAACGATGTCTGCACACAGTATATTCTATAATCACTCACTTGTATTTATTAGATGTATGTGTTACAAGTTACTCTCTGCCAGTTTACTGCACTAACGATGTCTGCACACAGTGTATTCTATAATCACTCACTTGTATTTATTAGATGTATGTGTTACAAGTTACTCTCTGCCAGTTTGCTGCACTAACGATGTCTGCACACAGTATATTCTATAATCACTCACTTGTATTTACAAGTTACTCTCTGCCAGTTTGCTGCACTAACGATGTCTGCACACTGTATATTCTATAATCACTCACTTGTATTTATTAGATGTATTTGTTACAAGTTACTCTCTGCCAGTTTGCTGCACTAACGATGTCTGCACACTGTATATTCTATAATCACTCACTTGTATTTATTAGATGTATTTGTTACAAGTTACTCTCTGCCAGTTTGCTGCACTAACGATGTCTGCACACAGTATATTCTATAATCACTCACTTGTATTTATTAGATGTATGTGTTACAAGTTACTCTCTGCCAGTTTACTGCACTAACGATGTCTGCACACAGTGTATTCTATAATCACTCACTTGTATTTATTAGATGTATTTGTTACAAGTTACTCTCTGCCAGTTTGCTGCACTAACGATGTCTGCACACAGTATATTCTATAATCACTCACTTGTATTTATTAGATGTATTTGTTACAAGTTACTCTCTGCCAGTTTACTGCACTAACGATGTCTGCACACAGTATATTCTATAATCACTCACTTGTATTTATTAGATGTATTTGTTACAAGTTACTCTCTGCCAGTTTACTGCACTAACGATGTCTGCACACAGTATATTCTATAATCACTCACTTGTATTTATTAGATGTATTTGTTACAAGTTACTCTCTGCCAGTTTGCTGCACTAACGATGTCTGCACACAGTATATTCTATAATCACTCACTTGTATTTATTAGATGTATTTGTTACAAGTTACTCTCTGCCAGTTTACTGCACTAACGATGTCTGCACACAGTATATTCTATAATCACTCACTTGTATTTATTAGATGTATGTGTTACAAGTTACTCTCTGCCAGTTTGCTGCACTAACGATGTCTGCACACAGTATATTCTATAATCACTCACTTGTATTTATTAGATGTATGTGTTACAAGTTACTCTCTGCCAGTTTGCTGCACTAACGATGTCTGCACACAGTGTATTCTATAATCACTCACTTGTATTTATTAGATGTATTTGTTACAAGTTACTCTCTGCCAGTTTGCTGCACTAACGATGTCTGCACACAGTATATTCTATAATCACTCACTTTTATTTATTAGATGTATGTGTTACAAGTTACTCTCTGCCAGTTTACTGCACTAACGATGTCTGCACACAGTATATTCTATAATCACTCACTTGTATTTATTAGATGTATGTGTTACAAGTTACTCTCTGCCAGTTTGCTGCACTAACGATGTCTGCACACAGTATATTCTATAATCACTCACTTGTATTTATTAGATGTATTTGTTACAAGTTACTCTCTGCCAGTTTACTGCACTAACGATGTCTGCACACAGTATATTCTATAATCACTCACTTGTATTTATTAGATGTATTTGTTACAAGTTACTCTCTGCCAGTTTGCTGCACTAACGATGTCTGCACACAGTATATTCTATAATCACTCACTTTTATTTATTAGATTTATGTGTTACAAGTTACTCTCTGCCAGTTTGCTGCACTAACGATGTCTGCACACTGTATATTCTATAATCACTCACTTGTATTTATTAGATGTATGTGTTACAAGTTACTCTCTGCCAGTTTACTGCACTAACGATGTCTGCACACAGTGTATTCTATAATCACTCACTTGTATTTATTAGATGTATGTGTTACAAGTTACTCTCTGCCAGTTTACTGCACTAACGATGTCTGCACACAGTGTATTCTATAATCACTCACTTGTATTTATTAGATGTATGTGTTACAAGTTACTCTCTGCCAGTTTGCTGCACTAACGATGTCTGCACACAGTATATTCTATAAACACTCACTTGTATTTATTAGATGTATGTGTTACAAGTTACTCTCTGCCAGTTTGCTGCACTAACGATGTCTGCACACAGTATATTCTATAATCACTCACTTGTATTTATTAGATGTATGTGTTACAAGTTACTCTCTGCCAGTTTGCTGCACTAACGATGTCTGCACACAGTATATTCTATAATCACTCACTTGTATTTGTTATACATAACTAGATAGTGCAAGTATAAATATTAATGATTTAAATTAAAGATGATGGTCACTGTACCTTACAAAAGCACTACGTTATTATATAATTAATTATTGATTAACATTTAGATCTTAAAGTATCTAAAAACTGCACTGCACAGCAACAATATTATTTACCAAAAGTAGCTATTGCAAGTGATATTTCACAAATACAGCACAAAGTAATAATATATAACATCTGCATATAGATTAAAATAGTGGTTATACTACCTATTAATGAATAAAGCAAACTATATAAACTATATTCATAGTGAATTAAAAGATCAAAGAGGATACCAGCGATAGCATTATTAATATTGAGTTAAAACCCTTTCGTTTATATATACTTCTTTAACCCCTTAATGACCACAGCACTTTTCCATTTTCTGTCCGTTTGGGACCAAGGCTATTTTTACATTTTTGCGGTGTTTGTGTTTAGCTGTAATTTTCCTCTTACTCATTTACTGTACCCACACATATTATATACCGTTTTTCTCGCCATTAAATGGACTTTCAAAATATACCATTATTTTCATCATATCTTATAATTTACTATAAAAAATATTATAAAATATGAGGAAAAAATGGAAAAAACACACTTTTTCTAACTTTGACCCCCAAAATCTGTTACACATCTACAACCACCAAAAAACACCCATGCTAAATAGTTTCTAAATTTTGTCCTGAGTTTAGAAATACCCAATGTTTACAGGTTCTTTGCTTTTTTTGCAAGTTATATAGCCATAAATACAAGTAGCACTTTGCCATTTCCAAACCACTTTTTTTTCAAAATTAGTGCTAGTTACATTGGGAAACTAATATCTTTCAGGAATCTCTGAATATCCATTGACATGTATATATTTTTTTTTAGAAGACATCCCAAAGTATTGATCTAGGCCCATTTTGGTATATTTCATGCCACCATTTCACCGCCGAATGCGATCAAATAAAATGTTTTTTTACTTTTTCACAAATTTTTTCACAAACTTTAGGTTTCTCACTGAAATTATTTACAAACAACTCATGAAATTATGGAATAAATGGTTGTAAATGCTTCTCTGGGATCCCCTTTGTTCAGAAATAGCAGACATATATGGCTTTGGCTTTGCTTTTTGGTAATTAGAAGGCTGCTAAATGCCACTGCGCACCACACGTGTATTATGCCCAGCAGTGAATGGGTTAATTAGGGAGCATGTAGGGAGCTTCTAGGCTTAATTTTAGCTCTAGTGTAGTGAAGTAGACAACCCCAAGTATTGATCTAGGCCCATTTTGGTATATTTCATGCCACCATTTCACCGCCAAAAGCAATCAAATAAAAAAAAATTGTTCACTTTTTCAAACTTTAGGTTTCTCACTAAAATTATTTACAAACAGCTTGTGCAATTATGGCACAAATGGTTTTAAATGCTTCTCTGGGATCCCCTTTGTTCAGAAATAGCAGACATATATGGCTTTGGCGTTGCTTTTTGGTAATTAGAAGGCCGCTAAATGCTGCTGCGCATCACATGTGTATTATGGCCAGCAGTGAAGGGGTTAATTAGGTAGTTTGTAGGGAGCTTGCAGGGTTAATTTTAGCTTTAGTGTAGAGATCAGACTCCCACCTGACACATCCCACCCCCTGATCCCTCCCAAACAGCTCTCTTCCCTCCCCCACCCCACAATTGTCCCCGCCATCTTAAGTACTGGCAGAAAGTCTGCCAGTACTAAAATAAAAGGTATTTAAAAAAAATAATACATTTTTTTTAGCATATTTACATATGCTGCTATGTAGGGTCCCCCCTTAGCCCCCAACCTCCCTGATCCCCCCAAAATAGCTCCCTAACCCTCCCCCTCTGCCTTATTGGGGCCATCTTGGGTACTGGCAGCTGTCTGCCAGTACCCAGTTTGCAAATAAAAATGTTTTTTTTTTATTTTATTTTTTTTATTTGTTCTGTAGTGTAGCTTCCCCCCCACAGTCCAATACCCCACCAGCCAAACCGATCAGCAAATAGATATAATTACCCCTTTGATCCCCACTTCTAACTAAAACATTTCTGTAGCGTAGTGGTTCCCACCCGCTCCCTCCCCGTGCACGCGCCCGCCCGGCCTCCCCGTGCACGTGCGCGCGTCCGTGCGCGTCCCCCCGGTCGTCCCCGCCCCCGATCCCGCCCCCCTCCACATCACAAAGGCCATCGATGGCCGCCACCCACCTCCCACACCGGCTCCCACCCACCAACGAACTTAGCCGTTAATGTCCGGTGCAGAGAGGGCCACAGAGTGGCTCTCTCTGCACCGGATGGCTAAAAATGGTTATTGCAGGATGCCTCGATATCGAGGCATCACTGCAATAACCGGAAAGCAGCTGGAAGCGAGCAGGATCGCTTCCAGCTGCTTTCCACACCGAGGACGTGCAGGGTACGTCCTCAGGCATTAACTGCCTTTTTTTTGAGGACGTACCCTGCACGTCCTCGGTCGTTAAGGGGTTAAATTGTAATCACAAGAATATATATTGTGAGCATATTAATTGTATAATATTATGTACTGAATTAATATATACTCAATGCAATAATAAGTGAATTGCGGATCGTTACTCTCTGCCAGTTTACTGCACTAACGATGTCTGCACACTGTATATTCTATAATCACTCACTTGTATTTATTAGATGTATGTGTTACAAGTTACTCTCTGCCAGTTTACTGCACTAACGATGTCTGCACACAGTATATTCTATAATCACTCACTTGTATTTATTAGATGTATGTGTTACAAGTTACTCTCTGCCAGTTTACTGCACTAACGATGTCTGCACACAGTATATTCTATAATCACTCACTTGTATTTATTAGATGTATTTGTTACAAGTTACTCTCTGCCAGTTTGCTGCACTAACGATGTCTGCACACAGTATATTCTATAATCACTCACTTGTATTTATTAGATGTATTTGTTACAAGTTACTCTCTGCCAGTTTACTGCACTAACGATGTCTGCACACAGTATATTCTATAATCACTCACTTTTATTTATTAGATGTATGTGTTACAAGTTACTCTCTGCCAGTTTGCTGCACTAACGATGTCTGCACACAGTGTATTCTATAATCACTCACTTGTATTTATTAGATGTATGTGTTACAAGTTACTCTCTGCCAGTTTGCTGCACTAACGATGTCTGCACACAGTGTATTCTATAATCACTCACTTGTATTTATTAGATGTATTTGTTACAAGTTACTCTCTGCCAGTTTGCTGCACTAACTATGTCTGCACACAGTGTATTCTATAAACACTCACTTGTATTTATTAGATGTATTTGTTACAAGTTACTCTCTGCCAGTTTGCTGCACTAACGATGTCTGCACACAGTATATTCTATAATCACTCACTTGTATTTATTAGATGTATTTGTTACAAGTTACTCTCTGCCAGTTTACTGCACTAACGATGTCTGCACACAGTATATTCTATAATCACTCACTTGTATTTATTAGATGTATTTGTTACAAGTTACTCTCTGCCAGTTTGCTGCACTAACGATGTCTGCACACAGTGTATTCTATAATCACTCACTTGTATTTATTAGATGTATGTGTTACAAGTTACTCTCTGCCAGTTTGCTGCACTAACGATGTCTGCACACAGTATATTCTATAATCACTCACTTGTATTTATTAGATGTATTTGTTACAAGTTACTCTCTGCCTGTTTACTGCACTAACGATGTCTGCACACAGTATATTCTATAATCACTCACTTTTATTTATTAGATGTATTTGTTACAAGTTACTCTCTGCCAGTTTGCTGCACTAACGATTTCTGCACACAGTATATTCTATAATCACTCACTTGTATTTATTAGATGTATTTGTTACAAGTTACTCTCTGCCAGTTTGCTGCACTAACGATGTCTGCACACAGTATATTCTATAATCACTCACTTGTATTTATTAGATGTATGTGTTACAAGTTACTCTCTGCCAGTTTGCTGCACTAACGATGTCTGCACACAGTATATTCTATAATCACTCACTTGTATTTATTAGATGTATTTGTTACAAGTTACTCTCTGCCAGTTTGCTGCACTAACTATGTCTGCACACAGTATATTCTATAATCACTCACTTGTATTTATTAGATGTATGTGTTACAAGTTACTCTCTGCCAGTTTACTGCACTAACGATGTCTGCACACAGTGTATTCTATAATCACTCACTTGTATTTATTAGATGTATGTGTTACAAGTTACTCTCTGCCAGTTTGCTGCACTAACGATGTCTGCACACAGTATATTCTATAATCACTCACTTGTATTTATTAGATGTATGTGTTACAAGTTACTCTCTGCCAGTTTGCTGCACTAACGATGTCTGCACACAGTATATTCTATAATCACTCACTTGTATTTATTAGATGTATTTGTTACAAGTTACTCTCTGCCTGTTTACTGCACTAACGATGTCTGCACACAGTATATTCTATAATCACTCACTTTTATTTATTAGATGTATTTGTTACAAGTTACTCTCTGCCAGTTTGCTGCACTAACGATTTCTGCACACAGTATATTCTATAATCACTCACTTGTATTTATTAGATGTATTTGTTACAAGTTACTCTCTGCCAGTTTGCTGCACTAACGATGTCTGCACACAGTATATTCTATAATCACTCACTTGTATTTATTAGATGTATGTGTTACAAGTTACTCTCTGCCAGTTTGCTGCACTAACGATGTCTGCACACAGTATATTCTATAATCACTCACTTGTATTTATTAGATGTATTTGTTACAAGTTACTCTCTGCCAGTTTGCTGCACTAACTATGTCTGCACACAGTATATTCTATAAACACTCACTTGTATTTATTAGATGTATGTGTTACAAGTTACTCTCTGCCAGTTTGCTGCACTAACGATGTCTGCACACAGTATATTCTATAATCACTCACTTGTATTTATTAGATGTATGTGTTACAAGTTACTCTCTGCCAGTTTACTGCACTAACGATGTCTGCACACAGTATATTCTATAATCACTCACTTGTATTTATTAGATGTATGTGTTACAAGTTACTCTCTGCCAGTTTACTGCACTAACGATGTCTGCACACAGTGTATTCTATAATCACTCACTTGTATTTATTAGATGTATGTGTTACAAGTTACTCTCTGCCAGTTTGCTGCACTAACAATGTCTGCACACAGTATATTCTATAATCACTCACTTGTATTTATTAGATGTATGTGTTACAAGTTACTCTCTGCCAGTTTGCTGCACTAACAATGTCTGCACACAGTATATTCTATAATCACTCACTTGTATTTACAAGTTACTCTCTGCCAGTTTGCTGCACTAACGATGTCTGCACACTGTATATTCTATAATCACTCACTTGTATTTATTAGATGTATGTGTTACAAGTTACTCTCTGCCAGTTTGCTGCACTAACAATGTCTGCACACAGTATATTCTATAATCACTCACTTGTATTTACAAGTTACTCTCTGCCAGTTTGCTGCACTAACGATGTCTGCACACAGTGTATTCTATAATCACTCACTTGTATTTATTAGATGTATGTGTTACAAGTTACTCTCTGCCAGTTTGCTGCACTAACAATGTCTGCACACAGTATATTCTATAATCACTCACTTGTATTTACAAGTTACTCTCTGCCAGTTTGCTGCACTAACGATGTCTGCACACAGTGTATTCTATAATCACTCACTTGTATTTATTAGATGTATGTGTTACAAGTTACTCTCTGCCAGTTTGCTGCACTAACGATGTCTGCACACAGTATATTCTATAATCACTCACTTGTATTTATTAGATGTATGTGTTACAAGTTACTCTCTGCCAGTTTACTGCACTAACGATGTCTGCACACAGTGTATTCTATAATCACTCACTTGTATTTATTAGATGTATGTGTTACAAGTTACTCTCTGCCAGTTTGCTGCACTAACGATGTCTGCACACAGTATATTCTATGATCACTCACTTGTATTTGTTATACATAACTAGATAGTGCAAGTATAAATATTAATGATTTAAATTAAAGATGATGGTCACTGTACCTTACAAAAGCACTACGTTATTATATAATTAATTATTGATTAACATTTAGATCTTAAAGTATCTAAAAACTGCACTGCACAGCAACAATATTATTTACCAAAAGTAGCTATTGCAAGTGATATTTCACAAATACAGCACAAAGTAATAATATATAACATCTGCATATAGATTAAAATAGTGGTTATACTACCTATTAATGAATAAAGCAAACTATATAAACTATATTCATAGTGAATTAAAAGATCAAAGAGGATACCAGCGATAGCATTATTAATATTGAGTTAAAACCCTTTCGTTTATATATACTTCTTTAAATTGTAATCACAAGAATATATATTGTGAGCATATTAATTGTATAATATTATGTACTGAATTAATATATACTCAATGCAATAATAAGTGAATTGCGGATCGTTTATGCACGGTATATTATAGATGTGCAGATCCGTATTTTTGGACCTTCGTTTGTAAAAGAATATGTATTAGTATACATACAAATTTATTTGCCATTGTTTTAAAAAGTCTGATTTAGAAAACTGAGCGCAATAAAATTAACAATGTACAAAAACAAGGAGTTTGAAAATACGGTAATAGTAACTAAATCCTTGAGTAATTACATAAACTACTTATATCCTTACGAAATATTAGAGGTTTCATTCATCATTACTCTCTGAATTAAATATTTATGTATTTAAATGCTCATTAAAGTAAGGGTAATTCTCGCAGCGCAGTGTAACAATCTTACATTGTCTATTCCTGGGTAACATCTGTTTGAAAATATCGATTCAGACGGTCTGCGGTGTAAATGGAAGGTGACGTATGTAATGACGTTTCTAGATGATCGCGCATGCGCATTACTCACGAAGTCGGACATCTTGATAACTCAGGTTATCATAGACGATTCGTGAAAGAAAAATAAGATTAGATTTGTGGGTTTGGAAATCAATAAAATTTTGGAGCTGCATAACTAGAGTACGGTAAAAATATGGCACGCAAAACTAATTACAAATATGATTAAAATATATGTATTTAAACATTTAAGTTACATTTTTTTCATCGTTTAGTGTCCCTTTAAGTTCTCATAAATTACATTTTGCAATGTTTTGTAACATTGTATAGCTATAATATCAAATTGATATCATTTATATACTATTTATGTTACATTCAAAGGAACATTACACTCTATCTACTTGCTAGATAGAATTAAGTATTCATAGCAAATATTAGCCTTACAATAATATGCAGATGTATTGTTTTTAATTATATTAGTATAAGAATTAAACATCTTAAAATGTTCATAATTAAATTACAGCAAAAGGCAACAAAATAATTAATTAAAATGTATATTGGAAAGTTTTTTGTTTTTTTACTGAAATTGAAACCTTGCATTACAATATCAAAGTATTTAATATATTTTTAAACTTCAATGAAAATTATTTAAAGATATGTAAGTGAAATAAATAAAATATGTGTTTTAGAATATAATAGTTCTGGGAATTGTGTGCAGTAAATGTAAGTCCTGCTTTTAATATCAATATTAAAATAAAAAATAAAAATTAAGATTTTCTTTCCATTTCTGCAATCAGCCTATTAATCTACTTCATCTACTTCCTGATTTGTTCATACTTGTTTATATTCCAGACAAACTTAACAATCAAACAACCACCAGCCCAGTTTTATTTTTATAAATAATAACTTTGTGGGTAAGGACATGTGCCTAATTCATGCAATGGAACTTGGATCTCCGTAGAGAATTTCTGCATAATAACATTACGGGTGAGTCACTAAAGAGAAGCAAATTCGCATGCATATTCTTGGATTTTTTCTTTTTACTATGTAGTCCAGTAAAATACTATAAACTTGTAGTGTTCATCCCTCTAATCAATTTGCACTGGTTTTCAAACCTGTCCTCAGGCCTCCCCAACGGCCCAGATTTTAAGGATTACCTTGGGTGAGAGAAGGTAAAATAACCAGGTTTACTAATCATCTGATTAATTTACCTGTGCTCTAGTTAAAGTATCCACAAAATCTGGCCTGCTAGGGAGGTCTGAGGACAGGTTTGAAAACCAATATAATGCTGTAACATTGGTTTCCATGCATATGCAAAATATGTGTAAATATTTTAATATAATTAAGTATTCTACCCATAAATGCCTCTGCAGTGCAAGACAGCACATGCGCAGTGGGTGAAATGGAACACTATTTGTCCTGGGGGAATGTATCTGACTATACGCTGCTGCCTGCTCATTAATGATACACTGTTTACATCAGAGAGAAGGCAGCAAGCAGCTTTCTAGATTATGCTGTGCTTCAAAAGCCGGTTGTGCATCTCATTTATAGAGCAGGTGGGTTTGACCATACAGCAATAAGAAGGGGAGCAGAATAAGAGCAGGTCGTTTTAGGTACTATAGCAGTGATGGTTAACCTTGGTACCCCTGATGTTTTGGAACTACATTTCCCATGATGCTCAATTAGACTGCAGAGTGCCTAGCATCATGGGAAATGTAGTTTCAAAACATCTGGGGTGCCAAGGTTAGCCAACCCTGTACTATAGTAAAGGAGATTGCAATGGCTCATTAAAAAAAAATAAACAGCATTATTTACCATCACTTTAATAATGTGTTTCCAATGACTTGTTATACCAGCTGCAGATATATATTTTGGGAATTGTTCCTTTAGATTTATTTCAGCATATGAAATAGCTGCTCCCCCCTTCTTATTAAAAACACAGCCCATTTAAATGGGCTGAAGTTACAAAAAAAAAAGAAAAGTGCAGACATCCTTATGTTATCTATTTCTCTATATGCACATGCTCCGTATTTGATCTATTTATCTATATACAGAGGCTGATACATAGGGCTTATTGATCAATAAGTCACCAGTATGGAGAGAAATCACACAAAATCTTTGAGGTTTTTTTTGGCACTATATTTTCTATGCATGTCTCCTTCACCTCCAGATCCCTGCGGCAAAAACAGCTCTCAAGCTAAAAATTGTCTTTATAAAAAATAAAAGGTTTGAAGAACCTCAGAGTACTGAAAAGACATATTAGATAATCTTGCCAAATTGAAAATGAACATTTTAGTATCTGTCACTCCCACCCCCACTGGGCTGCTGCTGATTCTTGTTTAGATAGCTTTCCTTTAGAGTATACAAAAGTATTCATATTTTCAGCATAGGCAGTGTTTTTAACAATCAAAAGCAGTTATTTAAAATGACAAAATAAAGGTTAAGGCAAATACTAAAAATAATATACTTTTGTTCAAGGAGCAGTAAATACAGTAGATTTGTGTAAGCAACAAATGCATGAGAAAAAGACAATGCAATGGCACTCAGTCTGAACTGAGTAGTAGATTTTTGTCTGACAAATGTCAAAGTTATGTCTATTTCACCTCCTCCTGTATCATGTGATAGCCATCAGCCAATCACAAATACATATATGTTTATTCTTTGACTTCTTGCACATGCTCAGTAAGAACCGGTGACTCAAAAAGTGTAAATATAAAAAGACTGCACATTTTGTTAATGGAAGTAAATTGGAAAGTTGTTTAAAATTGCTGCTCTGTCTGAATCATGAAAGTTTCATTTTGATTTAAGTGTCCCTTTAACTATTTGATTCCCAGTTCATTAAGGAATGGATTAAAATTTGTCAGAAAAAAAGAAAAATATAATTTAAACGTTATTACCAGTATTAATAGAAATCAGAATTGCATGAGTGATAATTCTATCACTTCTTTATCAGGGGGTCATATTTAAGTTTAATGAATGGATTAGAAAGGCTATAGACTGGGTTGTAACTATGTTTAACTCCTACTTCTGTTTTGCTCCTGTACTAAGCCGCAAATGATTGGTGATAGCTGGATATGTACATATGCTCATATGCTTCTCCTGATTGGTTTACCAACTGTGACGTTCTTAAAGGGACAATATACACTCATTTTCATATAACTGCATGTAATAGACACTAGTATAAAGAATAAGATGCACAGATACTGATATAAAAATCCAGTATAAAACTGTTTAAAAACTTACTTAGAAGTTGTCAGTTTGGCTCTGTTGAAAAGGTAGCTGGAAAGCCCACTGCGAGTGGCAAATAAGACACTCCCCCCCTACCCCTTCTTTTGCATATGAAAAGACCCTTTACACAAACAGCAGCAAGCTGGAGAAGGTAGCTGACCGTATTCACATAAAACTTTGGGGCTTGGTTAGGAGTCTGAAAATCAGAGCAATGTTTTTTAAAAATAAGCAAAACTATACATTTATTTTAAAATAAAACTTTATGGGCTATATAAATAGATCATCTACAAAACATTTATGCAAAGAAAAAATGAGTGTATAATTTGCCTTTAAGAGTGGCAGTGGGGTGAAATACATAGTGACTGTATTTATTTAAAAACAAAATGCTAAATAAAGCAAGACAGAGCTGCTAGGGTGGGTAAACAAATTAACAAAGGCACCAGTAGCGCATTTATTTGTATTGTAACTTTATATTATGATGAAGGAGCCATAGTGCTTTTAAAGCTTAAAAAATGAATTTTTCATTAGCCAAATAAAGGTATCACTTTTACAATTTGTTATTTTATTTGTCATTTAGTTAACTGGCTAAGAAGAAAACAAAAAAATAATTTTATGTTTTGCTACATATTTAGTAGCCAAGTGTATATTTTAGGAGCCTGCACAAAAAGGTGTCAGACATGTTTGCATATCACATGCCTTGTTTTATGTGTACAGCGGAATAAAATGTTGTCATTTTCAGAATAGAGTGTTAAATATAGTTATATAAAATGTCCCCAATTCAGGTGCAGAGCTTGGACTGATCTGGACAAATATGGGTTTTCCTGGGGGGTCAGATTTTCTAGTTGGGACCTTGGTGGTCCTAGATTTCTTGCTGGGAAACAGGCCATACAAAGAGGGTGAATGGACAGATTGCTCAATTCAAGATGATCCCACAAACTGCAAGATGTTGAGGGGTTCTGCATTATACTGTACATTTCCTACCATTCACCCCGTATACCATACATGACTACACCTTTTAGTTAATAACTAAATAACTTACTGCTGTTAGTCTTTAAATAAACCTGCAGGACTTCAGAAAGGAACGATTTCTTGAGAACAGCAGCACTGCTGAGATTCTCCTTGTCAAGGATTTTCAGGAAGTCTTCTAGCTCCGTGAGCAACCGTTCCAGAGCTGTAATACATATATTATTATTATTATCGGTTATTTGTAGAGCACCAAACGATACAGGCAAATGTTATGATAGATAAAAAATAAACAGATGGCAACTGTACAACTTGTTGCCTTGGTATCCTATACTACTTAAAGGAACACTCAATGCAGTAGAATTGCATAATTAACAGGTGCATAATAAAAAGACAATGATTTAACACCTACTCTGAACTTCAAATAAGCAGTAGATTTTTTTTCAGACAAATTATTTTTTTTCTCTTATTTTCCGGCCCCCTGTATCATGTGACATACATCAGCCAATCACAGACTAGTATACATATACCCTGTGAGCTTGTGCACATGCTCAGTAGGATCTTGTTCCATAGAAAATGTGAATATAAATAGACTGTGCAAAATTTGATAATGGAAGTAAATTCCATTCCAAATTGGAAGTTATAGCGCATCTTCATTACCACTGATGAATTAAACTCAATCTAAAATATCACTAACATTCCGGATCTGTTTTTATAAAGGGGTGAGCATAGTAAAAAACAACAAAAACACATTTATTATTTACTTGCTACCATATTTTCTTTACCATTTCCCACAGAAAAGGAGTGCTAAGTGTTACACAGAAATCAGTGCAGTCGCTTATTTTCTAGCTTTGGTTGTCCAAAAAGGATTAAAGAGACAATGTACTTCTACAAGCAGCTGATAAGTGTTTGTCATATTCAAAGACCTTGCCGAATACCCTTTTAAATGGGCTAGGCTCTTATTCTCTCGTATAGCCCCAATAGAAGGCTGTTCTCTGATCCTGTGTTTTGTTTACATAGCTTTCCTTTAGACAATACAGCAGCATTGTAATTTACAGAATAGGTATCAATTTTAACAGGCAAAAGCAGCTATTTCAGATAACAAAACAAAGGTAAAGTAGCTGTTTGTAAACAATATAACCAACCATTCATCAGGTAAAATTGATCATTGGGTATAGGCAACAATGTTACAGTACAGTGTCCATCAAATCCATGTGTGTTTCAGTCTGAAATTAGAGCAACCTGTATGGGAACCAACTAATACAGTACTCTTCCTGTAAAGGTAGCTCCTAATGTTTTTTTTTTTTTCAAATTTGCTGACGTTTCCTTTAAAGCATCACAGAAGATGATATCTTACAATAACTAACTACTTGCTCCAGCTACACTGCAGATTATCTGCAATACACTATGATCCACGTCCCCAGTAAATGAACTGTTAATCTTGGCTGCCTGTGCAGGTTCCCCGCTGATCACTGCCATAAAGGGCCCAGTATATGGAACATAAAAGCCTATTTGTTTCTGTGTACTAGTTATGAGAGCTAAAATCAGATGTAAGTTCTTTCCTATATTAACCAAGGGAACTTTACCCTATAGAGAAGTCTATTCACCAAAGGTGTATGCAGATGTTAGCACAGTTTGGGTTCAAAGGGGCATCTAAGTCCGCTTGTAGCATAATTTACAAATGTAACCCTCACCAGTGTAAAAGATCATTGTCAAAGTTAATATTTAGAAATTCAGGAACCAGTGGCACAAATTCACGGATAGAAATTGTAATGTAACTGTGCTGCTAAAAAAAGATTCTAATGCATTGGTAGTCAAGGGGTTAATTTCATGAAGTGAAAGTTCATGCTTAAAATAAACACTGGGTTTCAATGGTTTAACTCTGCTGGGAATCTAATGTGCTGCTGGACTGCAACAGTGATTCCCCTGCTTAAGTATTTCCAAGATTCAAAACCACAAATTTGAGGATCCCGAGGGAGGAAGTCAGGAATCTTACTTTGCTTAGGGACCATTTGAAGAAAATGAAAAGGGCATTAATGCTATGTTTTAGATTCTATATAACAGAATTGAATCACTGCATTGCAAATCATTGGCATCAAAATTAATGTTTTTAAAAAAACTGTCACTTTAAAAGCCAAATCTGCAGTTTTGCAATCCGAAAAGCCATTTGACTATTGCAAATAATATCTTCTTTGCTGTGACAAGTAAAGTGCAGATATAAATGCGCTCTTGCACAGATTAAGCAATTACTATCTAGCATGTTGCTGGGTCTATGACCAAAAACTTGCAGGATGCACTCCAGCTTCTATGGCACATTGGAAGATTTACAGGAAAGTTTATTACGTTTTCTTTTTTACTATACATGATTAAACATTTTATGTGTTCAATGTCGCTTAAAGGGACAGTCTACTCCCGAATTGTTATTGTTTAAAAATATAGATAACCCCTTTATTACCTATTCCCCAGTTTTGCATAACCAACACAGTTATATTAAAACACGTTTGACCTCTGTGATTACCTTGTACCTAAACCTATGCAGACTGCCCCTTTTTTTAGTTCTTTTGCCAGACATGCATTTTAGCCAATCAGTGCAGACTCCTAGGTAACTCCATGGGAGTGAGCAAAATATTATCTATATGGCACACATGAATTAGCGCTGTCTTGCTTTAAAAAACTGTCAAAATGCCCTGAGATAAGAGGCGGCCTTTAAGGGCTTAGAAATTAGCATATGAACCTACCTAAGTTTACCTGTTAACAAAGAATACCAAGACAATAAAGCAAATTTGAGGATAAAAGTAAATTGGAAAGTTGTTTAAAATTGCTGCTCTATCTGAGTCATGACAGTTAATATAGAATAAGTTTCAGAATGATTAAAAAAATCACATAGAGAATATATTAAAGGGCCATCATACTGGGAAAAAAATACATACTATAATTCATTAGAATAAGTCAATTTAGCACTAGCAACCCTGCAAAGCTATGTGTTTAACTCTCGCAAACACATAGTTAAAGTACCATCTGAGTGTGGACACAGCCACTGCCCCAATGAGCAGCTGTAGGCGCACAACCCAGCAGTTTGACTACCATTGCGTATTGGGTCAGCAGCTGTTTTTGCTTGGGACCAGCAGTGCTCTGCGGCTTTCTTATCTGTACTTTATTTAATCATTTTACAGGGGTTAAACACCTAACATTGCAGGGTCGCTAGTATTAAAATGAAATGCTTTTACAAAAGAGAGCATGTAATTTTCTCACTAATAAGCGTTTGACTTTTTCATAGAATAGATTATTACATTTTTATTTTTACTTACTCACAAAGAAAATCAACATTGTACAGTTTTTTAATGACTTTATTTAATAACAAACCAAGATATAATGAATGGAAACATCTTATAATTATTATTATTTTTTTTTTTTATTTCCTTTGAGATGTGGTTACTCATATGCCAAAAAGGAAGGGGATGAACAGCATCTTTGTGTTCCCTTAGTGCAGTAAAAGCTTGTGCACATTTTCCAGTCGTTTTGTGCAAGTTCAGAGCGCTGACAGCCTGTCAATAAGATTTTTGTTCCAGATCTCAAGACATCCCACTCAGAGTTGCCAAAGGTCAGCACTTTCCTCCATTGTAAAAAATCCCCTGTTCTGTGTCTCAACATATGAGCTAACGATGAAGGCTGGAGAATATCCCAGAATATCCCAGAATCCTCCTGTGTTCTATATTGTGTCTAAGACGGCATTTTAAAAGACTTGTGAAATAAACTTTCCTGGTTCAGATAGAGCATGCAATGTTAAGAGACTATCGATTTACTCATAGGCCCCTATTTAAGAAAGGTCTTGCGGACCTGATCCGACACTGCGGATCATGTCCGCAAGACCTCGCTTAATGTGGAGAGCAATACGCTCTCCGTATTCAGCATTGCCACAGCAGCTCACAAGAGCTGCTGGTGCAACGCCGCCCCCTGCAGACTCGCGGACAATAGGCCGCCAGCAGGGAGGTGTCAATCAACCCGATCATACTCGATCGGGTTGAATTGTTGCGATCTCTGTCCGCCTGCTCAGAGTAGGCGGACAGGGTTATGCAGCAGCAGTCTTTGTGACCGCTGCTTCATAACTGCTGTTTCTGGCGAGTCTGAAGACTCGCCAGAAACACAGGCACACAAGCTCCCTACAGAGCTTGTTAAATGGGCCCTCTTTTATCAAATGTACCTTTTTCTCTTGGTATCGTTTGTTGAAAACCATACCTAGCATGGGCGTCCACAAAGGGGGTGCATTTGCCCCCCATGGATTTTCCTCCCCACCTAGAGTTCAAACTGCAAAAAAAAAAAGACAATTGAATGTCTATTTTTTTTCTTTTACTCCTCTTGAATGCATCTTCGTTTTAGAGGAAGAAGCACAGTATTCTGGGAGTTACATAGCATTCTGGTATTTATAGTACACTATTTAATTCTCAGCTTTGTGATTCTGCAGTTCTGGGGTCTAATTCCCAGCATAGATTGTACAGTGGTGGGGAGTGAGCTTTCTGGTAGGCAGACAGTTTTGCATGAGGTCACGCCCGCCTCCTCCATGCTGTGTGTGTATTAGTGTATACACACTTGTAATGGCTGGTTATTTATTGCATGCCCGTAAACGTGTTAATTTGCCCATTTACGGGCGCACAGTAAATTAGTGCTCAACTTGTAATCGAGCCCATTATGTTTAATAGCCAAATTGTAATATTTTAGGCGCCTGTACAAATAGGTTTCAGAAATGTTTGCCGAATGTTGTTAGTTCCCAAAGAGAGTGTTAAAAGGACATGAAACACAATTTTTTTCTTTCATGATTTAGATTTAGCAATCAATTTTAAACAACTTTTCAATTTATTTCTATTATCTAATTTTTCTAAAATTCGTTTTGTATCCTTTGTTAAAAAGTATACCTAGGTAGGCTCAGAAGCTACTGATTGGTAGCTTTACATATACCTATATGCTTCTTGTCATTGCCTTTCAGCATTATTGCTTATTCTACAAAAGATAACAAGAGAATGAGGCAAACCAGATAATAGAAGTAATGTTGTTTAAAATGATATTCTCTATCTGAATCATAAATGAAACATTTAGGGTTTCATGACCCTTTAAATGTACAGTGTAACTGAAATGAAAGATGATTTCTTAGAACTGCAAATGTTGACTTGAGAGCTGATTAGCTATGAAGGATTCTGCATTTGAAGAAGAGACATATAAATTATAATATAAGGTCTAAAAAAATCTAAATATTTAATGTGATATTTCCCTATGCTGGTGAGTTTTTGATCATCAGTCGCTTAGTGAGGATGCTAACTTACCCACAATAATATTTGAGTATCCCTTTAAGATATGACATTTCCCAATATCCCATAGTGTCCGGACAGTATGTGTGTCTGATCATATGGTTTGATGAATAAAAACATTGGGGGGCACATACCAAGCAGCAGAAGCCACTGATAATAATGTAATTGGTTCCATGTGTCTATAAATAGTTCTGTTGCTGCGTGCAGACAAGGTTAAACAGTGCTTATTTTATAACAAATATTCCTGTCTAACTGAAATAAACTAAAGTTTGGAGGGAACATACATGTGATAAAGTGATGGATATGAGTAAGAAAGTACTGAGAATATAAAATGTAATTTATTTTAAAAGGACAGTATACACCAATTTCCATCTAACTGTGTGTAATAGACACCACTAAAAATAATAATATGCACAGATACTGATATAAAAATTCAGTATAAAACCTTTTAAAACTTACTTAGAAGCTCCCAGTTTAGCACTGTTAATGAGGTTAGGCTGAAACACCCACTAAAAGGGGCTGAGAGCAGACCCCCCCTCCCCTGCATATGAAAAGACTCATTATACACACAGAAGCAATCTGAATTCTGTATACATCAGTATTCATCTAAAACTTGGGGCTTGTTTAGGAGTCTGTAAATCAGCACAATCGGCTAGATTACGAGTTTTGCATTATGAGGGGTGCGGTGCTAACTTGCAAATTATTGTCACCGCTCACTTCCCTTTAGCGCTGGTATTACAGGTTTTCATAAACCCGGGGTTAACAGGCAAGAAGTGAGCGTAGAGCAAAATTGTGCTCCATACCGCACTCCAATAGCGCTGCTGAAAGCTGTGGTGAGCTGGTTTTTCGTGCTTGTGCATGATTTCCCCATAGACATCAATGGGGAGAGCCGGCTGAAAAAAAGTCTAACACCTGCAAAAAAGCAGCGTAAAGCTCCGTAACGCAGCCTCATTGATTCCTATGGGGAAACTAAATTTATGTTGTTTACACCCTAACATGAACCCCAAGTCTAAACACCCCTAATATAACACTTATTAACCCCTACTCTGCCGCCCCCGACATCGCCTACACCTACATTATACTTATTAACCCCTAATTTGCCACTCCGCACATCGCTGCCACTATAATAAACATATTAACCCCTAAACTGTCGCACTCCCGCATCACAAACACTAGTTAAATATTATTAACCCCTAATCTGCCGCCCCTAACATCGCCACCACCTACCTACATTTATTAACCCCTAATCTGCCACCCCCAACGTCGCCGCCACTATACTAAATTTATTAACCCCTAAACCTAAGTCTAACACCCACTAACTTAAATATAATTAAAATAAATCTAAATATAAACATACTATCATTACCTAAATCATTCCTATTTAAAACTAAATACTTACCTGTAAAATAAACCCTAAGCTAGCTACAATATAACTAATAGTTACATTGTAGCTAGCTTAGGGTTTATTTTTATTCCACAGCTAAGTTTGTATTTATTTTAACTAGGTAGAATAGTTAGTAAATAGTTATTAACTATTTACTAACTACCTTGCTAAAATAAATACAAATTTACCTGTAAAATAAAACCTAACCTGTCTTACACTAACACCTAACCATACACTACAATTAAATAAATTACATTTATTAAATACAATTACCTAAATTACAAAACCAAAAAAACACAAAATTACACAAAAAAATTATTTTATCAGATATTTAAACTAATTACACCTAATCTAATAGCCCTATCAAAATAAAAAATTTCCCCCCCCCAAAAAAAACCCTAGCCTAAACTAAACTACCAATAGCCCTTAAAAGGGCCTTTTGCGGGGCATTGCCCCAAAGAAATCAGCTCTTTTACCTGTAAAAAAAAAATACAAACAACCCCCCAACAGTAAAACCTACCACCCACACAACCAACCCCCCAAATAAAATCCTAACTAAAAAAACCTAAGCTCCCCATTGCCCTGAAAAGGGCATTTGGATGGGCATTGCCCTTAGAAGGGCATTTAGCTCTTTTTCTGCCCAAACCCTAATCTAAAAATAAAACCCACCCAATAAACCCTTAAAAAAAACTAACACTAACCCCTGAAGATCCACTTACAGTTTTGAAGACCGGACATCCATCCTCAACGAAGCCGGGAGAAGTCTTCATCCAAGCTGCAAAAAGTCCTCAACGAAGCCGGGAGAAGTCTTCATCCAAGCCGGCAGAAGTGGTCCTCCAGATGGGCAGAAGTCTTCATCCAGACGGCATCTTCTATCTTCATCCATCCGGCGCGGAGCTGTCCATCTTCAAGACATCCGGCACGGAGCATCCTCTTCCATCGAAGTCTTCTTGCAGAATGAAGGTTTCTTTAAATGACGTCATCCAAGATGGCGTCCATTGAATTCCGATTGGCTGATAGAATTCTATCAGACAATCGGAATTAAAGGTGAAGAAATCCTATTGGCTGATGCAATCAGCCAATAGGATTGAGCTTCAATCCTATTGGCTGATCCAATCATGGAGGTGCAGACAAATATAAGTTTACTGACTGGAACAGCAGAACTACTATGGGAAGCTGTAAAATCTGAGACAGAGAGAAAAAAAACTATAAAAATAAACCTTACCTTAATCAGCCACAGCAGCACATGTCACTTCTTTGCTAGGAAGAAGTTCCCTCTCACGCTGCACTAGACAATGCCGTATGGGGGAGGGGCGTGTGTGCACTCACTTATTCTTCCCACTGACACCTTTCTACACAGCACTGTTCCCCTAACAAACTTAAGTTAGTTGATCTTAGGGCCACATCAGAAAAAGCAGGGCTAAGGGGGCCAGCAGACTGATGCTGGCTGTCCAAGGCAGCATGGATACAGTGTGAGACAAGTCACACAGCCTCAAGACTGAAGAGAGCAGTGTGTGCAGCTGCACAAATGCTCAAATCCTCACGTGCCTGCCGCTCCAGCTTTCTGCTGCATGCGCCTACAGTCATCCATACCCTGAACACTCCCCACCACTAGAGCAGTTACCTGGTAACAGTGGAAACCCCAGCAGGACCTTTTCTGATGCAGTGGGATTGGCTGGATGCCGAGTTAGGGCTTAGCATTCAGTGCTGCACAGTGCACATCTAAAACAGCACATGGCACTAGCTTGGCATGTCACATGACACCGGCACGGTCTGGCACAGTTTCTTACAAATAAATATAAGCAGAGAACTTTTGACTGTGACAGTATTGAACTGTGTGTGCCCCCCATGTCACATTACATCAGCAGTCTGGCTTGAACCAAAAACTCTTGGGCCCCTCAACAAAGACTGGGCCCTGGGCAGCTGCCCCTTTTGCCCTGTGTTAAAGACGGCCCTGTCCAAGTCTTATGGGTAGATTTAATAAACAGCGGATGCTGCAATCTACCCTTGATGTTTCTGGCTCACATAAGTTAAGAAGCAGCAGTCATAAGCTCCTAAACTCGTCCGACACCTCTGAGGTGGCAGACTGCAATCATCCTGATCAGTTTGTGCAATGCTAAATGCCTACAGCGTATGCTACAGCGAATCATGTCCGCCCGGCATTTGATAAATCGGCCCCTCAGTGTGTTGCACTTTTACAAGAATAAATGTGGCTCCAAAAAGGCTCGAAGCAGTGAACGGCCATCTTGTTCTGCATTTGGATGCTACCTTGCGTCTGAACGCACACCCGCATTTTCTACTATTTTCTACTGCATTTGCTCCCGTGCTGAGTAAGCTTCAGTGCATTGTATCTGCTGCTTCACCTAGTCAGTATATGTTTGAACGAGGGGAGATATTTAGACCTTTGTTTAATACATAAATATTTATTTTCAATAAGACAATGTGCACTGATAAATATGCAGCTTTAGGAGAGATCTTCTATGTGCAGCGCATCATCAGGCAGATAGTGGGACCATACATGACAAAACAGGAGCCTTTATTTAACTGTAACATTTTTTTATTTCTAAATTAAAGGGACATGAAACCCAAAATGTTTCTTTCATTATTCAGACATAGGGGTCGATTTATTAAGCACCGTTTAGTGCCTAATACATTTGTTTCTGTGCGAGCCTTCAGGCTCTCCAGAACAGCAGTTAAGAAGCAGCAGTCTTAAGACTGCTGCTCCTTAACTGGTCCACCGCCTCTGAGCGGCGGACAGCAATCAACCCGATCAGATACGATCAGGTTGATTGATACCCCCTGCTAGCGGCCAATTGGCCGCAAATCTGCAGGGGGTGGCATTGCACAAGCAGTTCACCAGAACTGCTGGTGCAATGATAAATGCCGACAGCGTATGCTGTCGTCATTCAGGAATGTCTGTCGGACATGATCCGCTGAGCGAATGATGTCGGGCAGACATATGATAAATCGGCCCCATAGCATGAAGTTTCTAACAACTTTCCAACTGACTTCTGTTATCTAATTTGCTTCATTCTCTTGGTATACCAAGATAGGCTCAAAAGCTGCAATGTACTACCGGGAGCAAGCTGTTGATTGGTGGATCCATATATAGGCCTTTTGTCATTGGCTCAACCAATGTGTTCAGCTAACTCCCAGTAGTAAAATGCTTCTTTTTTTTTGATAATAGAAGTAATTTGGAAAGTTGTTTAAAATTGTATGTTCTATCTGAATCATGAAAGAAAAATATGGGGTTTCATTTCCCTGTACAGAATATATTTCCAGTATTTCTAAAATGTATCCACTCATCCTCTGGGTAAGTATTACACATTATTACAAAATAAAGTCACAGGTAAAGGGGGGCAAAATAAATAATGAAATTATATTATAATGTTTCATTTTACAATCTCAAAATGTTATTTTAAAGGGACAGACAACACCAAAATTGTTATTGTTTAAAAAGATAGATAACTCCTTTACTACCCATTCCCCAGCTTTGCACAACCAACATTGTTATATTAATATACTTTATAACATTTAAACCTCTACATTTGTGCCTGTTTCTAAGCCACTACAGACAGCCTCTTATCACATGCTTTATTATTTGCTTTTTACAAAAGGAGACTGCTAGTTCATGTGGGCCATATAGATAACATTGTGCTCATGCACAGGGAGTTGTGCATGACACTGCAGTAATTGTATTAACTGCAAATCAATAGATAATAAATACAAAGTCAAGTGATCAGGGGCAGTCTGCAGAGGCTTAGATACAAGGTAATCACAGAGGTTAAAAGTATATTAATATAACCATGTTTTCTGTGCAAAACTGGGGAATGGATAATAAAGGAATTATCTATCTTTTTTAAAAAAAAATTTTTTTTGAGTTGACTGTCCCTTTAAGCCTTATCTTACTTAATACAAAAGGGTTCAAGTGCATTCTTCCCCCTTCTTCCAATTACAGGAAGTTGTACATTTTAAGACCTCTGGCAAGAAAGGATTCCGAGCATTCCATTCCTATTGCTACCAAAGGTGAGTGATCCCAGGATTTGGATGACTCAGGCATCACCTGTGAGATCAAAATGACTGATACAGCACTGCAGCTGACAAGATGTGTCACTTACTAAGACAATCAGATGACTATCTGGTGACCTTAGAGGCCCAGACAGGATTTTTGCTGCTGGCACATGTAGCAGGAAGAAAGAGAATTACCTAATGTTTTTATTCTTTATTCTTATTGTCATTCTGCTATTCTCTGTCTGGTTTCATATTTAAGGTTCAAAAGTACAATATGAATGATTGCACTACTGTATGCTCAGAAAGACTGGATGGAATCCTACAAAGCCCTGAACCACAATACTGTTTCATCCATTTAGGAGCTCATTTATTTCTGCCCCTAACTGGCCACATAATACTCAATGAGCTTTTCAAGAGGTGTGTCCCTTAACAGTTAAATAATGCAATTTGTGCTAATGATGTGAAAATTTTAAATGGTTTTAAACATTTATATTGATGAAAATCTTTGTTAAAAGCTGTAAAGTTGAAACGCGTCAGGATCTCTCTCTCTCTCTCTCGTATATATAAAAGTGGTGTGTTTTTCTGCAAATCTCTTCTCTAGGTACAGAATGCCATTGGTGGGCACAGGAACTGGCAATAAAAAAAAACAGAACAAATTGCAATGTTTTTTCAAATGTCATCTTTTAGCGACAACACAAAAAATGACTTTAATGTCCCTTTAAAGACAATACTTTTATGGGCATCCCTTAGAGGTCTACATACCTGACTGCCTATAAGATTAATGTATTTTCAGAATGTAAAGACCCAGACTACTAGTTTGAATTCTGAATGTTAAAAACATGAAATATACAGTATCTAAGTCCTTTCATGTCCTATTCATTCACTCAGCTCTTGCCAATTACTAAACAGCACCAAAGACTTGATGAAAGAGAAATCTTTTTCCTATCAGAGATTAGCCATGAACAAAGATTAGCTGTTCATCAAAGTGCATTTGCCAAGCACATGAGAGCGTCAGTGGCTCGTTCATCAGAGCTCCTGGCCTTGCTGTGTACGTCCTGGCGTGTGCCGGCTGTGCTACAAGCAGATCTGCTAAACCAGGATGGAATAGAATTGTTCTCTTCTGTGACCCTGAGACATCTGGTCTCCTGATGCTTCTGATGCAAAGAGCTATTGTTTCCTTTGGACAAAAAGATTCAAACTTGGATTTCCTGATTGGCTTTCACCTCTAACTTTCAACCTTTCCCAGCCCCTGTTTTTGGATTTTCCTCATCTGTCTCTCATAGACACTGTTTTTTTTTCTCTTAAATTTCTTAACATTCTGATTTTGATTCTTGCAATGGCTGAAGTTTTTTTTTTTTACAACCTACTAAAATGTCATTTTAAAGGGATACAGTAATGCAAAAAAAAAAGTTAAGTTTAGCTCATGCGCATAATATGGCCTGTGAGCCAATAAGGACTGGCATACAAATGTAGCCACCAATCACATGGTGTTTAGGTGCTTGAAGGTGTTGTGGCTCCCAACAGGATATGCGATTAACCCCATTTGCAGGGGTTAAAAACACAGTCGGCTAGATTACGAGTTTTTGTCGGTAATGGTGTGCGGGGCTAACGAGCATTTTATGCTCACCACTCACCTACAGACAATGCTGGCATTACAGGTTTTTTTAAACCCGACGTTAGCCGCAGAAAAGTGAGCGGAGAGCAAAATTTAGCTCCACATCTCACCTCAATACCAGCGCTGCTTACGGTAGTGGTGAGCTGGCTAAACGTGCTCGTGCACGATTTCTCCATAGGAATCAATGGGGCAGAGCTGGCTGAAAAAAAGTCTAACACCTGCAAAAAAGCAGCATTCAGCTCCTAACGCAGCCCCATTGATTCCTATGGGGAAATACTTTTATGTCTACACCTAACACCCTAACATGAACCCTGAGTCTAAACACCCTTACTTTTACACTTATTAACCCCTAATCTGCTGCCCCTGACATCGCCGACACCTGCATTATATTATTAACCCCTATTCTGCCGCTACGGACACCGCCGTCACCTACATTATATGTATGAACCCCTAATCTGCTGCCCCCAACATCGCCAACACCTACATTATATTTATTAACCCCTAATCTGCCGCCCCCAATGTCGCCGCAACCTAACTACAATTATTAACCCCTAATCTGCCGTAGCCAACGTCGCCGCCACTATATTAAAGTTATTAACCCCTAAACCTAAGTCTAACCCTAACACCCCCCTAACTTAAATATAATTTAAATAAATCTAAATAAAATAACTACAATTAACTAAATAATTCCTATTTAAAACTAAATACTTATCTATAAAATAAACCCTAAGCTAGCTACAATATAACTATAACTAGTTACATTGTAGCTAGCTTAGGGTTTATTTTTATTTTACAGGCAACTTTGTATTTATTTTAACTAGGTAGAATAGTTATTAACTATTTAATAACTACCTAGTTAAAATAAAGACAAATTTACCTGTAAAATAAAACCTAACCTAAGTTTCAATTACTCCTAACACTACACTATAATTAAATAAATTAAATAAACTAAATACAATTAATTACAATTAAATAAAATTATCTAAAGTACGGAACCCCCCCACTAAATTACAGAAAATAATAAAATAATTACATGTTTTACACTAATCCCTTGAAGACCACCCTACCGTGAGACGTCTTCACCCAACCTGGCAGAAGTCCTCAACGAAGCCGGCAAAGTGGTCCTCCAGACGTGCAGAAGTCTTCATCCAAGCCGGGAAGAAGAGTCCTCCAGACAGGCAGAAGTCTTCATCCAGACGGCATCTTCTAACTTCATCCAGACGGCATCTTCTAACTTCATCCATCCGGAGCGGAGCGGGTCCATCTTCAAGACATCTTCAAGACATCCATCTTCAAGAGCATCCTCTTCTGTCTTTATCCGACGACTAAATGACGGTACCTTTAAGTGACGTCATCCAAGATGGCGCCCCTTCAATTCCGATTGGCTGATAGAATTCTATCAGTCAATCGGAATTAAGGTAGAAAAAATCCTATTGGCTGATACAATCAGCCAATAGGATTGAGCCCGCATTCTATTGGCTGTTCCAATTAGCCAATAGAATGCAAGCTCAATCCTATTGGCTGATTGGATCAGCCAATAGGATTGAACTTTAATCCTATTGGCTGATTGCATCAGCCAATAGGATTTTTTCTACCTTAATTTTGATTGGCTGATAGAATTCTATCAGCCAATCGGAATTGAAGGGACGCCATCTTGGATGACGTCACTTAAAGGTACCGTCATTTAGTCATCGGATGAAGACAGAAGAGGATGCTCCACGTCGGATGTCTTGAAGATGGACCCGCTCCGGATGGATGAAGATAGAAGATGCCGTCTGGATGAAGACTTCTGCCCATCTGGAGGACCTCTTCTTCCCGGCTTGGATGAAGACTTCTGCCCGTCTGGAGGACCACTTCTGCCCAGTTGGGTGAAGACGTCTCACGGTAGGGTGATCTTCAAGGGGTTAGTGTTAG